>NW_026283623.1:97500-150000 GCF_023373465.1 Oncorhynchus keta
CTGGGTATAAAGGGTGGATTTAGGATCTGGGCCGATTCATTGGAAGGTGAATGAATGATGGACTCCAGTTCTTATATCCATCTCCCTTTTAAAGGAATGTCTCGAGGTGTTCGATAAGTCTGTTGACTCTGGATCGCTGTCTGTGTACATCCATAGATGTACCGAGCTGTTCACCGTGATTATGGACAGAGTGCTAACTCACCCAATCTGTGGTCATGTCCCTGTGGTGTTAGCCCTGGTCAGCCCTAAGGTGAGGGGGTATTAATGACCTGGGCTGCTGGCTAAGCCCCTCTTACAGTTACCACCTCAACCAGTAACATCTGAAGGACAGGGTGAGGTGAGGGTGGGAGTCACTCTGTCTGAGCTCTAAACCTGTCCTAGTGTGAGTCACTCTGTCTGAGCTCTGATGCGTTAGGCTAATATCAGATTATTCATCGTTTCTGTGTGGAGACTGGCGTTGAATGTTCAATGCTTTCTTTGAAAGTGGCTCAATCTATAAAATCTTTATTTATTTATTTAACCTTTATTTAACTAGGCAAGTAAGTTAAGAACAAATTATTATTTTCAATGACGGCCCTAGGAACAGTGGGTTAACTGCCTTGTTCAGGGGTAGAACGACCTTGTCAGCTTTTGGGATTTGATCTTGCAACCTTTCGGTTACTGGCCCAATGCTCTAACCACTAGGCTACCTGCCGCCCCTACACTCTAACCACTAGGCTACCTGCCTCCTCTACACTCTAACCATTAGGCTACCTGCCTCCTCTTCACTCTAACCACTAGGCTACCTGCCTCCTCTACACTCTAACCATTAGGCTACCTGCCTCCTCTTCACTCTAACCACTAGGCTACCTGCCTCCTCTACACTCTAACCATTAGGCTACCTGCCTCCTCTTCACTCTAACCACTAGGCTACCTGCCTCCTCTACACTCTAACCATTAGGCTACCTGCCTCCTCTTCACTCTAACCACTAGGCTACCTGCCTCCTCTACACTCTAACCACTAGGCTACCTGCCACCTCTACCTCTAACCACTAGGCTACCTGCCTCCTCTACACTCTAACCACTAGGCTACCTGCCACCTCTACACTCTAACCACTAGGCTACCTGCCGCCCCTACACTCTAACCACTAGGCTACCTGCCACCTCTACACTCTAACCACTAGGCTACCTGCCTCCTCTACACTCTAACCATTAGGCTACCTGCCTCCTCTTCACTCTAACCACTAGGCTACCTGCCTCCTCTACACTCTAACCACTAGGCTACCACCTCTACACTCTAACCACAGGCTACCTGCCTCCTCTAACTCTAACCACTAGGCTACCTGCCACCTCTACACTCTAACCACTAGGCTACCTGCCGCCCCTACACTCTAACCACTAGGCTACCTGCCACCTCTACACTCTAACCACTAGGCTACCTGCCTCCTCTACACTCTAACCACTAGGCTACCTGCCTCCTCTTCACTCTAACCACTAGGCTACCTGCCTCCTCTACACTCTAACCATTAGGCTACCTGCCTCCTCTTCACTCTAACCACTAGGCTACCTGCCTCCTCTACACTCTAACCATTAGGCTACCTGCCTCCTCTTCACTCTAACCACTAGGCTACCTGCCTCCTCTGCACTCTAACCATTAGGCTACCTGCCTCCTCTACACTCTAACCACTAGGCTACCTGCCACCTCTACACTCTAACCACTAGGCTACCTGCCTCCTCTACACTCTAACCATTAGGCTACCTGCCTCCTCTTCACTCTAACCACTAGGCTACCTGCCTCCTCTACACTCTAACCATTAGGCTACCTGCCTCCTCTTCACTCTAACCACTAGGCTACCTGCCTCCTCTACACTCTAACCATTAGGCTACCTGCCTCCTCTTCACTCTAACCACTAGGCTACCTGCCTCCTCTACACTCTAACCATTAGGCTACCTGCCTCCTCTTCACTCTAACCACTAGGCTACCTGCCTCCTCTACACTCTAACCATTAGGCTACCTGCCTCCTCTTCACTCTAACCACTAGGCTACCTGCCTCCTCTACACTCTAACCACTAGGCTACCTGCCTCCTCTTCACTCTAACCACTAGGCTACCTGCCACCTCTACACTCTAACCACTAGGCTACCTGCCCCCTCTACACTCTAACCACTAGGCTCTAACCACTAGGCTACCTGCCTCCTCTACACTCTAACCACTAGGCTACCTGCCTCCTCTACACTCTAACCACTAGGCTACCTGCCACCTCTACACTCTAACCACTAGGCTACCTGCCTCCTCTACACTCTAACCACTAGGCTACCTGCCACCTCTACACTCTAACCACTAGGCTACCTGCCTCCTCTACACTCTAACCACTAGGCTACCTGCCTCCTCTACACTCTAACCACTAGGCTACCTGCCTCCTCTACACTCTAACCACGAGGCTACCTGCCTCCTCTACACTCTAACCACTAGGCTACCTGCCTCCTCTACACTCTAACCACTAGGCTACCTGCCTCCTCTACACTCTAACCACTAGGCTACCTGCCTCCTCTACACTCTAACCACTAGGCTACCTGCCTCCTCTACACTCTAACCACTAGACTACCTGCCTCCTCTTCACTCTAACCACTAGGCTACCTGCCTCCTCTACACTCTAACCACTAGACTACCTGCCTCCTCTACACTCTAACCACTAGGCTGCCTGCCGCCTCTACACTCTAACCACTAGGCTACCTGCCTCCTCTTCACTCTAACCACTAGGCTACCTGCCTCCTCTACACTCTAACCACTAGGCTACCTGCCACCTCTACACTCTAACCACTAGGCTACCTGCCTCCTCTACACTCTAACCACTAGGCTACCTGCCACTTCTACACTCTAACCACTAGGCTACCTGCCTCCCCGAATAGAGAGCAATATGTCTTGCTCTATCCTTTATTGAAGGGACACATGACATGTTGTAGACTACCCCCCACCCCCTCCCTTGTGAATATTGCCCTATAATTTTTCCTGCTTGTCCTTCTCCTACCACACCTCCATTTGAGTCTCTGTGTCATCTCTCTAGTAATCCATCTTCTCTGTGGTGTTTTTAGGAAAATAACACTGGTGATGGTTGGACTTGACAACGCTGGGAAGACTGCTACAGTACGCGGGATCCAGGGAGGTGAGTGGGTCGTCTTGACTTGAATCACTCACTCAATTATAAATGTAAGATGTTTTTTTGGGGGGGCTCGTTCTCTTCGTCGCTGAGTGTGTGTGTGTGCTGTGTTTCATCACAGAGAGCCCAGAGGACGTGGCCCCTACGGTAGGGTTCTCCAAGGTGGATCTGAAGCAGGGGAAGTTTGAGGTCACCATCTTTGACCTGGGCGGAGGGAAGAGGATCAGGTCTTTATACTCCTTGTCTTTCTGACACACACTCCTGCACTTTCTGCCCTGATTCTGCTGATAGGACTATTTTAAACAAAGGTCTACTTGCAGTGATATGTGGTCCCCCCTACTAAATGTATAGTTGAATGTAATTCCTGTGGTGGCTGTGATATGTGGTCCCCCTACTAAATGTATAGTTGAATGTACTTCCTGTGGTGGCTGTGATATGTGGTCCCCCCTACTAAATGTATAGTTGAATGTAATTCCTGTGGTGGCTGTGATATGTGGTCCCCCCCCTACTAAATGTATAGTTGAATGTAATTCCTGTGGTGGCTGTGATATGTGGTCCCCCTACTAAATGTATAGTTGAATGTACTTCCTGTGGTGGCTGTGATATGTGGTCCCCCCCTACTAAATGTATAGTTGAATGTACTTCCTGTGGTGGCTGTGATATGTGGTCCCCCTACTAAATGTATAGTTGAATGTACTTCCTGTGGTGGCTGTGATATGTGGTCCCCCCTACTAAATGTATAGTTGAATGTACTTCCTGTGGTGGCTGTGATATGTAGTCCCCCCTACTAAATGTATAGTTGAATGTACTTCCTGTGGTGGCTGTGATATGTAGTCCCCCCTACTAAATGTATAGTTGAATGTACTTCCTGTGGTGGCTGTGATATGTGGTCCCCCTACTAAATGTATAGTTGAATGTACTTCCTGTGGTGGCTGTGATATGTGGTCCCCCCCTACTAAATGTATAGTTGAATGTACTTCCTGTGGTGGCTGTGATATGTGGTCCCCCTACTAAATGTATAGTTGAATGTACTTCCTGTGGTGGCTGTGATATGTGGTCCCCCCTACTAAATGTATAGTTGAATGTACTTCCTGTGGTGGCTGTGATATGTGGTCCCCCTACTAAATGTATAGTTGAATGTACTTCCTGTGGTGGCTGTGATATGTGGTCCCCCTACTAAATGTATAGTTGAATGTACTTCCTGTGGTGGCTGTGATATGTGGTCCCCCCTACTAAATGTATAGTTGAATGTACTTCCTGTGGTGGCTGTGATATGTAGTCCCCCCCTACTAAATGTATAGTTGAATGTACTTCCTGTGGTGGCTGTGATATGTGGTCCCCCCTACTAAATGTATAGTTGAATGTACTTCCTGTGGTGGCTGTGATATGTGGTCCCCCCCACTACTAAATGTATAGTTGAATGTACTTCCTGTGGTGGCTGTGATATGTGGTCCCCCCCTACTAAATGTATAGTTGAATGTACTTCCTGTGGTGGCTGTGATATGTGGTCCCCCTACTAAATGTATAGTTGAATGTACTTCCTGTGGTGGCTGTGATATGTGGTCCCCCCACTACTAAATGTATAGTTGAATGTACTTCCTGTGGTAGCTGTGATATGTGGTCCCCCTACTAAATGTATAGTTGAATGTACTTCCTGTGGTGGCTGTGATATGTGGTCCCCCCACTACTAAATGTATAGTTGAATGTACTTCCTGTGGTGGCTGTGATATGTGGTCCCCCACTACTAAATGTATAGTTGAATGTACTTCCTGTGGTGGCTGTGATATGTGGTTCCCCCCACTACTAAATGTATAGTTGAATGTACTTCCTGTGGTGGCTGTGATATGTGGTCCCCCCACTACTAAATGTATAGTTGAATGTAATTCCTGTGGTGGCTGTGATATGTGGTCCCCCTACTAAATGTATAGTTGAATGTAATTCCTGTGGTGGCTGTGATATGTGGTCCCCCTACTAAATGTATAGTTGAATGTACTTCCTGTGGTGGCTGTGATATGTGGTCCCCCCTACTAAACGTATAGTTGAATGTACTTCCTGTGGTGGCTGTGATATGTGGTCCCCCCCTACTAAATGTATAGTTGAATGTACTTCCTGTGGTGGCTGTGATATGTGGTCCCCCCTACTAGTGTATAGTTGAATGTACTTCCTGTGGTGGCTGTGATATGTGGTCCCCCCCCCTACTAAATGTATAGTTGAATGTACTTCCTGTGGTGGCTGTGATATGTGTCCCCCCTACTAAATGTATAGTTGAATGTACTTCCTGTGGTGGCTGTGATATGTGGTCCCCCCCTACTAAACGTATAGTTGAATGTACTTCCTGTGGTGGCTGTGATATGTGGTCCCCCTACTAAATGTATAGTTGAATGTACTTCCTGTGGTGGCTGTGATATGTGGTCCCCCCACTACTAAATGTATAGTTGAATGTACTTCCTGTGGTGGCTGTGATATGTGGTCCCCCTACTAAATGTATAGTTGAATGTACTTCCTGTGGTGGCTGTGATATGTGGCCCCCCCCTACTAAATGTATAGTTGAATGTACTTCCTGTGGTGGCTGTGATATGTGGTCCCCCTACTAAACGTATAGTTGAATGTACTTCCTGTGGTGGCTGTGATATGTGGTCCCCCTACTAAATGTATAGTTGAATGTACTTCCTGTGGTGGCTGTGATATGTGGTCCCCCCTACTAAATGTATAGTTGAATGTACTTCCTGTGGTGGCTGTGATATGTGGTCCCCCCTACTAAATGTATAGTTGAATGTACTTCCTGTGGTGGCTGTGATATGTAGTCCCCCCTCCCCTACTAAATGTATAGTTGAATGTACTTCCTGTGGTGGCTGTGATATGTGGTCCCCCCACTACTAAATGTATAGTTGAATGTACTTCCTGTGGTGGCTGTGATATGTGGTCCCCCCTACTAAATGTATAGTTGAATGTACTTCCTGTGGTGGCTGTGATATGTGGTCCCCCCTACTAAATGTATAGTTGAATGTACTTCCTGTGGTGGCTGTGATATGTGGTCCCCCTACTAAATGTATAGTTGAATGTAATTCCTGTGGTGGCTGTGATATGTGGTCCCCCCCCCCCCACTACTAAATGTATAGTTGAATGTAATTCCTGTGGTGGCTGTGATATGTGGTCGTCCCCCCTACTAAATGTATAGTTGAATGTACTTCCTGTGGTGGCTGTGATATGTGGTCCCCCCTACTAAATGTATAGTTGAATGTACTTCTGTCCCCCCTACTGTGGTGGCTGTGATATGTGGTCCCCCCTACTAAATGTATAGTTGAATGTACTTCCTGTGGTGGCTGTGATATGTGGTCCCCCTACTAAATGTATAGTTGAATGTACTTCCTGTGGTGGCTGTGATATGTGGTCCCCCACTACTAAATGTATAGTTGAATGTACTTCCTGTGGTGGCTGTGATATGTGGTCCCCCTACTAAATGTATAGTTGAATGTACTTCCTGTGGTGGCTGTGATATGTAGTCCCCCCTACTAAATGTATAGTTGAATGTACTTCCTGTGGTGGCTGTGATATGTGGTCCCCCTACTAAATGTATAGTTGAATGTACTTCCTGTGGTGGCTGTGATATGTGGTCCCCCTACTAAATGTATAGTTGAATGTACTTCCTGTGGTGGCTGTGATATGTGGTCCCCCTACTAAATGTATAGTTGAATGTACTTCCTGTGGTGGCTGTGATATGTAGTCCCCCTACTAAACGTATAGTTGAATGTACTTCCTGTGGTAGCTGTGATATGTAGTCCCCCTACTAAACGTATAGTTGAATGTACTTCCTGTGGTAGCTGTGATATGTAGTCCCCCTACTAAACGTATAGTTGAATGTACTTCCTGTGGTAGCTGTGATATGTAGTCCCCCTACTAAACGTATAGTTGAATGTACTTCCTGTGGTAGCTGTGATATGTGGTCCCCCCTACTAAATGTATAGTTGAATGTACTTCCTGTAGTCCCCCCTGCTAAATGTTTGATGGAATGTACTTCCTGTGGTAGCTGTGATATGTAGTTCCCCCTACTAAACGTATAGTTGAATGTACTTCCTGTGGTAGCTGTGATATGTAGTCCCCCTACTAAATGTATAGTTGAATGTACTTCCTGTAGTCCCCCTGCTAAATGTTTGATGGAATGTACTTCCTGTGGTAGCTGTGATATGTAGTCCCCCGTCCCCCCTACTAAATCTATAGTTGAATGTACTTCCTGTAGTCCCCCCTGCTAAATGTTTGATGGAATGTACTTCCTGTGAGTGGCTCTGGATAAGAGTCTGCTGAATGACTCCAATGTGATCAGGGGCATCTGGAAGAACTACTACACTGTCGAGTCGTAAACCGGGGTGGTGTTCGTGGTGGACTCCAGTGATGTTCAGAGGATCCAGGAGACCAGGGACACTATGGCTGAGGTCCTCCGACACCCTCGCATCTCTGGGAAACCTGTCCTAGTGTGAGTCACTGTCTGAGCTCCAAACCTGTCCTAGTGTGAGTTACTGTCTGAGCTCCAAACCTGTCCTAGTGTGAGTTACTGTCTGAGCTCCAAACCTGGCCCAGTGTGAGTTACTGTCTGAGCTCCAAACCTGGCCTAGTGTGAGTCACTGTCTGAGCTCCAAACCTGGCCTAGTGTGAGTCACTGTCTGAGCTCCAAACCTGGCCCAGTGTGAGTCACTGTCTGAGCTCCAAACCTGGCCCAGTGTGAGTTACTGTCTGAACTATAAGCCTGTCCTAGTGTGAGTTACTGTCTGAGCTCTAAACCTGGCCCAGTGTGAGTTACTGTCTGAGCTCTAAACCTGTCCTAGTGTGAGTTACTGTCTGAGCTCCTAACCTGTCCTAGTGTGAGTTACTGTCTGAGCTCCTAACCTGTCCTAGTGTGAGTTACTGTCTGAGCTCCTAACCTGTCCTAGTGTGAGTTACTGTCTGAGCTCTAAACCTGTCCTAGTGTGAGTCACTCTGTCTGAGCCCTAAACCTGGCCTAGTGTGAGTTACTGTCTGAGCTCCAAACCTGGCCCAGTGTGAGTTACTGTCTGAGCTCTAAACCTGTCCTAGTGTGAGTCACTCTGTCTGAGCTCTAAACCTGTCCTAGTGTGAGTCACTCTGTCTGAGCTCCAAACCTGGCCCAGTGTGAGTTACTGTCTGAGCTCCAAACCTGGCCCAGTGTGAGTCACAGTCTGAGCCCCTAACCTGTCCTAGTGTGATTTACTGTCTGAGCTCCAAACCTGGCCCAGTGTGAGTCACTGTCTGAGCCCCTAACCTGTCCTAGTGTGAGTTACTGTCTGAGCCCTAAACCTGTCCTAGTGTGAGTTACTGTCTGAGCCCTAAACCTGGCCTAGTGTGAGTTACTGTCTGAGCTCCAAACCTGGCCCAGTGTGAGTTACTGTCTGAGCCCCTAACCTGTCCTAGTGTGAGTTACTGTCTGAGCTCCAAACCTGTCCTAGTGTGAGTTACTGTCTGAGCCCCTAACCTGTCCTAGTGTGAGTTACTGTCTGAGCTCCAAACCTGGCCCAGTGTGAGTCACTGTCTGAGCCCCTAACCTGTCCTAGTGTGAGTCACTGCCTGAGCTCTAAACCTGTCCTAGTGTGAGTTACTGTCTGAGCTCCAAACCTGGCCTAGTGTGAGTCACTCTGTCTGAGCTCTAAACCTGGCCTAGTGTGAGTCACTCTGTCTGAGCCCTAAACCTGGCCTAGTGTGAGTTACTGTCTGAGCTATAAGCCTGTCCTAGAGTGAGTTACTGTCTGTCTGAGCTCTAAACCTGGCCTAGTGTGAGTTACTGTCTGTCTGTCTGTCTGTCTGTCTGTCTGTCTGTCTGTCTGTCTGTCTGTCTGCCTGCCTGCCTGCCTGCCTGCCTGCCTGCCTGCCTGCCTGCCTGCCTGCCTGCCTGCCTGCCTGCCTGCCTCTTTTTAAAGTAGCGTATTATATTCTGTCCAACATATTGAGAAAAGGGAATCCATGTTAGCAGGAATCCAACTATATTTCCAGTTCCCTGACTGGCTGCATTAGATCATGAAGTGTCCTCCTCCCACGCCATATGTTTCTGTCACACACACACACACACACACACACACACACACACACACACCACTTGCTGTCGGACACCTGTTTCTGACATATCCCTGTCGGCTCCACAGATTGGCTAACAAGCAGGATCGGGACGGGGCATTGGCTGAGGCAGACATCATTGAGAACCTGTCATTGGAGAAGCTAGTGAACGAGAACAAGTGTCTCTGTCAGATCGTGAGCGATGCTGTGGTTTATCTTTCAATACTTCACCTGCAGTGACTGCAGTACTGTGGCTATGAGACTGTTATACTGCAGTACTGTGGCTATGAGACTGTTATACTGCAGTACTGTGGCTATGAGGCTGTTATACTACAGTACTGTGGCTATGAGACTGTAATACTGCAGTACTGTGGCTATGAGACTGTTATACTGCAGTACTGTGGCTATGAGACTGTTATACTGCAGTACTGTGGCTATGAGACTGTACCTTGTTATACTACAGTACTGTGGCTATGAGACTGTTATACTGCAGTACTGTGGCTATGAGGCTGTTATACTGCAGTACTGTGGCTATGAGACTGTACCTTGTTATACTGCAGTACTGTGGCTATGAGGCTGTTATACTGCAGTACTGTGGCTATGAGACTGTTATACTGCAGTACTGTGGCTATGAGGCTGTTATACTGCAGTACTGTGGCTATGAGACTGTTATACTGCAGTACTGTGGCTATGAGACTGTACCTTGTTATACTGCAGTACTGTGGCTATGAGACTGTACCTTGTTATACTGCAGTACTGTGGCTATGAGACTGTACCTTGTTATACTGCAGTACTGTGGCTATGGAACTGTAGCTTGTTATACTGCAGTACTGTGGCTATGAGACTGTACCTTGTTATACTGCAGTACTGTGGCTATGAGGCTGTACCTTGTTATACTGCAGTACTGTGGCTATGAGACTGTTATACTGCAGTACTGTGGCTATGAGACTGTTATACTGCGGTACTGTGGCTATGAGTCTGTACCTTGTTATACTGCAGTACTGTGGCTATGAGACTGTACCTTGTTATACTACCGTACTGTGGCTATGAGACTGTTATACTGCAGTACTGTGGCTATGAGGCTGTACCTTGTTATACTACAGTACTGTGGCTATGAGGCAGTACCTTGTTATACTGCAGTACTGTGGCTATGAGGCTGTACCTTGTTATACTACAGTACTGTGGCTATGAGGCTGTACCTTGTTATACTACAGTACTGTGGCTATGAGGCTGTACCTTGTTATACTGCAGTACTGTGGCTATGAGACTGTTATACTGCAGTACTGTGGCTATGAGACTGTACCTTGTTATACTGCAGTACTGTGGCTATGAGACTGTTATACTGCAGTACTGTGGCTATGAGACTGTTATACTGCAGTACTGTGGCTATGAGGCTGTACCTTGTTATACTGCAGTACTGTGGCTATGAGACTGTTATACTGCAGTACTGTGGCTATGAGACTGTTATACTGCAGTACTGTGGCTATGAGACTGTACCTTGTTATACTGCAGTACTGTGGCTATGAGACTGTTATACTGCAGTACTGTGGCTATGAGACTGTTATACTGCAGTACTGTGGCTATGAGGCTGTACCTTGTTATACTACAGTACTGTGGCTATGAGACTGTACCTTGTTATACTGCAGTACTGTGGCTATGAGACTGTACCTTGTTATACTACAGTACTGTGGCTATGAGACTGTACCTTGTTATACTACAGTACTGTGGCTATGAGACTGTACCTTGTTATACTACAGTACTGTGGCTATGAGACTGTACCTTGTTATACTACAGTACTGTGGCTATGAGACTGTTATACTGCAGTACTGTGGCTATGAGACTGTACCTTGTTATACTGCAGTACTGTGGCTATGAGACTGTACCTTGTTATACTGCAGTACTGTGGCTATGAGACTGTACCTTGTTATACTACAGTACTGTGGCTATGAGACTGTACCTTGTTATACTACAGTACTGTGGCTATGAGACTGTTATACTGCAGTACTGTGGCTATGAGACTGTACCTTGTTATACTACAGTACTGTGGCTATGAGACTGTACCTTGTTATACTGCAGTACTGTGGCTATGAGACTGTACCTTGTTATACTGCAGTACTGTGGCTATGAGGCTGTACCTTGTTATACTACAGTACTGTGGCTATGAGACTGTTATACTGCAGTACTGTGGCTATGAGACTGTTATACTGCAGTACTGTGGCTATGAGACTGTACCTTGTTATACTACAGTACTGTGGCTATGAGACTGTTATACTGTAGTACTGTGGCTATGAGACTGTTATACTGCAGTACTGTGGCTATGAGACTGTTATACTGCAGTACTGTGGCTATGAGACTGTTATACTGCAGTACTGTGGCTATGAGACTGTTATACTGCAGTACTGTGGCTATGAGACTGTACCTTGTTATACTACAGTACTGTGGCTATGAGACTGTACCTTGTTATACTGCAGTACTGTGGCTATGAGACTGTACCTTGTTATACTGCAGTACTGTGGCTATGAGACTGTACCTTGTTATACTGCAGTACTGTGGCTATGAGACTGTTATACTACAGTACTGTGGTTATGAGACTGTTATACTGCAGTACTGTGGCGCTTGTAACGCCAGGGTAGTGGGTTCGATCCCGGGACCACCCATACGTAGAATGTATGCACACATGGACTGTAAGTCGCTTTGGATAAAGCGTCTGCTAAATGGCATATATATATATATATATATATATATATATATATATACTGCAGTACTGTGGCTATGAGACTGTTATACTGCAGTACTGTGGCTATGAGACTGTACCTTGTTATACTGCAGTACTGTGGCTATGAGACTGTTATACTACAGTACTGTGGCTATGAGACTGTACCTTGTTATACTGCAGTACTGTGGCTATGAGACTGTACCTTGTTATACTGCAGTACTGTGGCTATGAGACTGTACCTTGTTATACTGCAGTACTGTGGCTATGAGACTGTTATACTGCAGTACTGTGGCTATGAGACTGTACCTTGTTATACTACAGTACTGTGGCTATGAGACTGTTATACTGCAGTACTGTGGCTATGAGACTGTTATACTGCAGTACTGTGGCTATGAGACTGTTATACTGCAGTACTGTGGCTATGAGACTGTTATACTGCAGTACTGTGGCTATGAGACTGTTATACTGCAGTACTGTGGCTATGAGACTGTACCTTGTTATACTACAGTACTGTGGCTATGAGACTGTACCTTGTTATACTGCAGTACTGTGGCTATGAGACTGTTATACTGCAGTACTGTGGCTATGAGACTGTTATACTGCAGTACTGTGGCTATGAGACTGTTATACTACAGTACTGTGGCTATGAGACTGTTATACTGCAGTACTGTGGCTATGAGACTGTTATACTACAGTACTGTGGCTATGAGGCTGTTATACTGCAGTACTGTGGCTATGAGACTGTTATACTGCAGTACTGTGGCTATGAGGCTGTACCTTGTTATACTGCAGTACTGTGGCTATGAGACTGTACCTTGTTATACTACAGTACTGTGGCTATGAGACTGTACCTTGTTATACTACAGTACTGTGGCTATGAGACTGTTATACTGCAGTACTGTGGCTATGAGACTGTACCTTGTTATACTGCAGTACTGTGGCTATGAGACTGTACCTTGTTATACTGCAGTACTGTGGCTATGAGACTGTTATACTGCAGTACTGTGGCTATGAGACTGTTATACTGCAGTACTGTGGCTATGAGGCTGTACCTTGTTATACTGCAGTACTGTGGCTATGAGACTGTACCTTGTTATACTGCAGTACTGTGGCTATGAGACTGTACCTTGTTATACTACAGTACTGTGGCTATGAGACTGTTATACTGCAGTACTGTGGCTATGAGACTGTACCTTGTTATACTGCAGTACTGTGGCTATGAGACTGTACCTTGTTATACTACAGTACTGTGGCTATGAGACTGTACCTTGTTATACTACAGTACTGTGGCTATGAGACTGTTATACTGCAGTACTGTGGCTATGAGACTGTACCTTGTTATACTGCAGTACTGTGGCTATGAGACTGTACCTTGTTATACTGCAGTACTGTGGCTATGAGACTGTACCTTGTTATACTACAGTACTGTGGCTATGAGACTGTACCTTGTTATACTGCAGTACTGTGGCTATGAGACTGTACCTTGTTATACTACAGTACTGTGGCTATGAGACTGTTATACTGCAGTACTGTGGCTATGAGACTGTACATTATTGCAGCTGGTCAGGATTGTGTGTTCTTCATACATTCTATTAGCATAGAGTTCCTCCTGGTTTCAACAATGACCCCCCTTATTGTTCTCTCTCTTGTGAGAATAGCCGTCTATAAAATACATGATTTAAGAAATCAAATGTTGTGTGACCTGTGAACCCTCTCTGTCTCTACCCGTCTGACTTCCTGTGTGTTGTCAGGAGCCGTGTTCTGCTGTTCTGGGCTACGGTAAGAAGGGGGACAAGTCCATCAGGAACGGACTCAACTGGCTGCTGAACAACATCGCCAAAGACTACGAAGCCATCTCTGAACGCGTCCGGAAGGACACGGCCGAACAGAGGGCTCAGGAGGAACAGGAGAAAGAGAGAGACAGGAGAGAGTACGGAGGATACGGGAGGAGAGGTGAGGAGGAGGAGGGTGAGGATGAGGAGGAGAGGAGGAGAGGGAGGGAGAGGTGAGGAGGAGGAGGAGGAGGGAGAGAGATTACGAAGGATGGAGGAGGAGGAGGAGGGAGGAGAGAGTACGAAGGACACGGCCCGAACAGAGGGCTCAGGAGGAACAGGAGAAGAGAGAGAGACAGGAGAGAGTACGGAGGATACGGGAGGAGAGGTGAGGAGGAGGGAGAGGTGAGGAGGAGGAGGAGAGGCGAGGTGAGGGAGAGGAGGAGGAGAGAGTACGAAGGATACGGGAGGGAGAGGTGAGGAGGAGGAGGAGGAGAGGTGAGGAGGAGGAGGAGAGGTGAGGAGAGGAGGAGGAGGAGGTGAGGAGAAGGAGAGAGTACGAAGGACGGCCGAACAGAGGGCTCAGGAGGAACAGGACAGAGAGAGACAGGAGAGAGGAGGAGGAGGAGGAGAGGTGAGGGAGGAGGAGAGAGGTGAGGAGGAGGAGGAGGAGGAGGGAGGAGGAAGAGGAGAGGAGGAGCGAGGGAGGAGAAGGAGAGAGAGAGAAGGAGGAAGAGGAGTAGGAGAGGAGGAGGAGCGAGGCAGGAGGAGAGAGAGGAGAGGAGGGAGGAGGGAGAGAGGGAAGAGGAGGAGAGGGAGGAGGAGGAGGGGAGAGGGATGAGAGGGGAGGAGGGAGAGGGGAGGAGGGAGGGGAGGAGGAGGAGGAGGAGGAGAGAGGAGAGGAGGGGAGGAGGAGAGAGGGAGGAGGAGAGGAACTTTACTGTGCCCGTGGGGACACTGTGTTGCAGTATCATGTACATGTTTAAAATGGCGGTTCAGGAACAGAGCAACAGGTTAGTTAGTGACAGGGACAATACAGTAGACAATAGGAGAGATATCACACCTTAGTGACAGGGGACAATACAGTAGACAATAGGAGAGATATCACACCGTAGTGACAATACAGTAGACAATAGGAGAGATATCACACCTTAGTGACAGGGACAATACAGTAGACAATAGGAGAGATATCACACCTTAGTGACAGGGACAATACAGTAGACAATAGGAGAGACATCACACCTTAGTGAAGGAGACAATACAGTAGACAATAGGAGAGATATCACACCTTAGTGACAATACAGTAGACAATAGGAGAGATATCACACCTTAGTGACAATACAGTAGACACTAGGAGAGATATCACACCTTAGTGACAGGGACAATACAGTAGACAATAGGAGAGATATCACACCTTAGTGACAGGGACAATACAGTAGACAATAGGAGAGATATCACACCTTAGTGACAGGGACAATACAGTAGACAATAGGAGAGACATCACACTTTAGTGACAGGGACAATACAGTAGACAATAGGAGAGATATCACACCTTAGTGACAGGGACAATACAGTAGACAATAGGAGAGATATCACACCTTAGTGACAGGGACAATACAGTAGACAATAGGAGAGACTCACCTTAGTGACAGGGACAATACAGTAGACAATAGGAGAGATATCACACCTTAGTGACAGGGACAATACAGTAGACAATAGGACAGATATCACACCTTAGTGACAGGGACAATACAGTAGACAATAGGAGAGATATCACACCTTAGTGACAATACAGTAGACAATAGGAGAGATATCACACCTTAGGGACAATACAGTAGACAATAGGAGAGATATCACACCTTAGTGACAGGGACAATACAGTAGACAATAGGAGAGATATCACACCTTAGTGACAGGGACAATACAGTAGACAATAGGAGAGATATCACACCTTAGTGACAGGGACAATACAGTAGACAATAGGAGAGATATCACACCTTAGTGACAATACAGTAGACAATAGGAGAGATATCACACCTTAGGGACAATACAGTAGACAATAGGAGAGACATCACACCTTAGTGACAGGGACAATACAGTAGACAATAGGAGAGATATCACACCTTAGTGACAGGGGACAATACAGTAGACATTATGAGACATATCACACCTTAGTGACAGGGACAATACAGTAGACAATAGGAGAGATATCACACCTTAGTGACAGGTGACAATACAGTAGACAATAGGAGAGATATCACACCTTAGTGACAGGGACAATACAGTAGACAATAGGAGAGATATCACACCTTAGTGACAATACAGTAGACAATAGGAGAGATATCACACCTTAGTGACAATACAGTAGACAATAGGAGAGATATCACACCTTAGTGACAATACAGTAGACAATAGGAGAGATATCACACCTTAGTGAAGGGGACATTAATCAGCTGAAGTTTAGGCCGTCATTGTAAATAAGAATGAGTTATTAACTGACTTGCCTAGTTAACATTTTAGGTAAATAAAAGTCCTTTTGTTCCCCTGATCCCAGAGACCGTCAGGAGAAAGAGGAGGCGGAGAGGGAGGGTCGGACACTGCATGAGGAGGAGGAGACCGACGACGCCACCGTACACAGCCCCTTCCAGCCAATCGGCAACGTCATCAATGAGGTGTGGAATACACTGGGCCAATCAGCATCACCTTTGTGGATTTGTTTGAAATGGCACTCTATTCCCTATGTAGTGCACTGGTTTTGACCAGAGCCCTATGTGTTCGTTGTAGTGTCCCCGCAGGGTCAATGGGTTGGGTGGTTCCAGCTGTGTTAATGCCATCGGGGTTCCAGCTGTATTAATGCCATGGGTGGTTCCATCTGTATTAATGCCATGGGGGGGTTCCGGCTGTATTAATGCCATAGGGAGGTTCCAGCTGTATTAATGCCATGGGGAGGTTCCAGCTGTATTAATGCCATGGGGGGTTCAGCTGTATTAATGCCATGGGTGGTTCCATCTGTATTAATGCCATGGGGGTTCCAGCTGTATTAATGCCATGGGGGTTCCAGCTGTATTAATGCCATGGGGGTTCCAGCTGTATTAATGCCTTGTGGGGGTTCCAGCTGTATTAATGCCATGGGGGGTTCCAGCTGTATTAATGCCATGGGGGTTCCAGCTGTATTAATGCCATGGGGGTTCCAGCTGTATTAATGCCATGGGAGAATCCATCTGTATTAATGCCATGGGGAGAATCCATCTGTATTAATGCCATGGTTGAGAATCCATCTGTGTTAATGCCATGGGGAGAATCCATCTGTATTAATGCCATGGGGAGAATCCATCTGTATTAATGCCATGGGTGGTTCCATCTGTATTAATGCCATGGGTGGTTCCATCTGTATTAATGCCATGGGAGAATCCATCTGTATTAATGCCATGGGTGGTTCCAGCTGTATTAATGCCATGGGGGGTTCCAGCTGTATTCATGCCATGGGGAGGTTCCAGCTGTATTAATGCCATGTGGGGTTCCAGCTGTATTAATGCCATGGGGGTTCCAGCTGTATTAATGCCATGGGGGTTCCAGCTGTATTAATGCCATGGGGGTTCCAGCTGTATTAATGCCATGGGAGGTTCCAGCTGTATTAATGCCATGGGGGGTTCCAGCTGTATTAATGCCATGGGGGTTCCAGCTGTATTAATACCATGGGGGGTTCCAGCTGTATTAATGCCATGGGGGTTCCAGCTGTATTAATGCCATGGGGGGTTCCAGCTGTATTAATGCCATGGGGGTTCCAGCTGTATTAATGCCATGGGGGTTCCAGCTGTATTAATGCCATGGGGAGGTTCCAGCTGTATTAATGCCATGGGGGGTTCCAGCTGTATTAATGCCATAGGGGTTCCAGCTGTATTAATGTCATGGGGAGGTTCCAGCTGTATTAATGCCATCGGGGGGTTCCAACTGTATTAATGCCATAGGGGGTTCCAGCTGTATTAATGCCATCGGGGTTCCAGCTGTATTAATGCCATGGGGCGGTTGCAGCTGTATTAATGCCATGAGGTGGATCCAGCTGTATTAATGCCATGTGGGGGTGCAGCTGTATTTATACCATGGGGAGGTTCCAGCTATATTAATGCCATGGGAGATTCCATCTGTATTAATGCCATGGGGAGATTCCATCTGTATTAATGCCATGGGTGGTTCCATCTGTATTAATGCCATGGGGGTCCAGCTTTATTAATGCCATCGGGGTTCCAGCTGTATTAATGCCATGTGGGGGTTCCAGCTGTATTAATGCCATGGGGGTTCCAGCTGTATTAATGCCATGGGGGGTTCCAGCTGTATTAATGCCATGGGGTTCCAGCTGTATTAATGCCATGGGGGTTCCAGCTGTATTAATGCCATGGGGAGGTTCCAGCTGTATTAATGCCATGGGGGTTCCAGCTGTATTAATGCCATGGTGGTTCCAGCTGTATTAATGCCATGGGGGTTCCAGCTGTATTAATGCCATGGGGGGTTCCAGCTGTATTAATGCCATGGGGAGGTTCCAGCTGTATTAATGCCATGGGGGGTTCAGCTGTATTAATGCCATGGGAGGTTCCAGCTGTATTAATGCCATGGGGGTTCCAGCTATGTTAATGCCATGGGGTGGTTCCAGCTGTATTAATGCCATGGGGTGGTTCCAGCTGTATTAATGCCATGGGGTGGTTCCAGCTGTATTAATGCCATGGGGTGGTTCCAGCTGTATTAATGCCATGGGGTGGTTCCAGCTGTATTAATGCCATGGGGTGGTTCCAGCTGTATTAATGCCATGGGGTGGGTCCAGCTGTATTAATGCCATGGGGGTTCCAGCTGTATTAATGCCATGGGGTGGTTCCAGCTGTATTAATGCCATGGGGTGGTTCCAGCTGTATTAATGCCATGGGGGTTCCAGCTGTATTAATGCCATGGGTGGTTCCAGCTGTATTAATGCCATGGGGTGGTTCCAGCTGTATTAATGCCATGGGGGTTCCAGCTGTATTAATGCCATGGGGGTTCCAGCTGTGTTAATGCCATGGGGAGGTTCCAGCTGTGTTAATGCCATGGGGTTCCAGCTGTGTTAATGCCATGGGAGGGGGGAGGGGTTCCAGCTGTGTTAATGCCATGGGGTGGTTCCAGCTGTATTAATGCCATGGGGGGGTTCCAGCTGTGTTAATGCCATGGGGTGGGTCCAGCTGTATTAATGCCATGGGGAGGATCCAGCTGTATTAATGCCATGGGGTGGTTCCAGCTGTGTTAATGCCATGGGGGTTCCAGCTGTATTAATGCCATGGGGGTTCCAGCTGTATTAATGCCATGGGGTGGTTCCAGCTGTATTAATGCCATGGGGAGGTTCCAGCTGTATCAATGCCATGGGGGTTCCAGCTGTATTAATGCCATGGGGGTTCCAGCTGTATTAATGCCATGGGGGTTCCAGCTGTATTAATGCCATGGGGGTTCCAGCTGTATTAATGCCATGGGAGGTTCCAGCTGTATTAATGCCATGGGGGTTCCAGCTGTATTAATGCCATGGGGGTTCCAGCTGTATTAATGCCATGGGGGTTCCAGCTGTATTAATGCCATGGGGGTTCCAGCTGTATCAATGCCATGGGGGTTCCAGCTGTATTAATGCCATGGGGGTTCCAGCTGTATTAATGCCATGGGGTGGGTCCAGCTGTGTTAATGCCATGGGGGTTCCAGCTGTATTAATGCCATGGGGGTTCCAGCTGTGTTAATGGGTGTTCCATCCATGCAGAATGAAGACAAGCTGAAGAAGAGACCGACAGGAGGTCAGGTGGGTGGTGCCAACGATGCTGGAGAAGGAGGGCAGGAAGAGGAAGAGGAGGAGGAAGAGGACAGCGAGAGACAGACTCCAGAAAGCGGTGCAGCCTCAGTGGAGCGGACGAAGAAGAAGACGAGTAAACTGAGACTGAAGAGGAAACACAGAGTGGACCCTCTGAGGACGGAGGAGACAGCAGCCCCGAGAGCCCCACACCTCCACCACTACCTGGTGAGAGCCCCACCTCCACCACTACCTGGTGAGAGACACACCTCCACCACTACCTGGTGAGAGACACCTCTACCACTACCTGGTGAGAGACGCACCTCCACCACTACCTGGTGAGAGACACACCTCCACCACTACCTGGTGAGAGACACACCTCCACCACTACCTGGTGAGAGACACCTCCACCACTACCTGGTGAGAGAGACACCGCCACCACTACCTGGTGAGAGACACCTCCACCACTACCTGGTGAGAGACACACCTCCACCACTACCTGGTGAGAGACACACCTCCACCACTACCTGGTGAGAGAGACACCTCCACCACTACCTGGTGAGAGACACACCTCCACCACTACCTGGTGAGATCCCCACACCTCCACCACTACCTGGTGAGAGACACACCTCCACCACTACCTGGTGAGATCCCCACACCTTCACCACTACCTGGTGAGAGACACACCTCCACCACTACCTGGTGAGAGACACACCTCCACCACTACCTGGTGAGAGACACACCTCCACCACTACCTGGTGAGAGAGACACCTCCACCACTACCTGGTGAGAGACACACCTCCACCACTACCTGGTGAGAGACACACCGCCACCACTACCTGGTGAGAGAGACACCTCCACCACTACCTGGTGAGAGACACACCTCCACCACTACCTGGTGAGAGACACACCTCCACCACTACCTGGTGAGAGACACACCTCCACCACTACCTGGTGAGAGACACACCTCCACCACTACCTGGTGAGAGACACACCTCCACCACTACCTGGTGAGAGACACACCTCCACCACTACCTGGTGAGAGACACACCTCCACCACTACCTGGTGAGAGACACACCTCCACCACTACCTGGTGAGAGACACACCTCCACCACTACCTGGTGAGAGACACACCTCCACCACTACCTGGTGAGAGACACACCTCCACCACTACCTGGTGAGAGACACACCTCCACCACTACCTGGTGAGAGAGACACCTCCACCACTACCTGGTGAGAGACACATCTCCACCACTACCTGGTGAGAGACACATCTCCACCACTACCTGGTGAGAGACACACCTCCACCACTACCTGGTGAGAGACACACCTCCACCACTACCTGGTGAGATCCACACACCTCCACCACTACCTGGTGAGAGACACACCTCCACCACTACCTGGTGAGAGACACACCTCCACCACTACCTGGTGAGAGAGACACCTCCACCACTACCTGGTGAGAGACACACCTCCACCACTACCTGGTGAGAGACACACCTCCACCACTACCTGGTGAGAGACACACCTCCACCACTACCTGGTGAGACACACCTCCACCACTACCTGGTGAGAGACACACCTCCACCACTACCTGGTGAGAGACACACCTCCACCACTACCTGGTGAGAACACACCTCCACCACTACCTGGTGAGAGACACACCTCCACCACTACCTGGTGAGAGACACACCTCCACCACTACCTGGTGAGAGACACACCTCCACCACTACCTGGTGAGAGACACACCTCCACCACTACCTGGTGAGAGACACACCTCCACCACTACCTGGTGAGAGACACACCTCCACCACTACCTGGTGAGAGACACACCTCCACCACTACCTGGTGAGAGACACACCTCCACCACTACCTGGTGAGAGAGACACCTCCACCACTACCTGGTGAGAGACACACCTCCACCACTACCTGGTGAGAGACACACCTCCACCACTACCTGGTGAGAGACACCTCCACCACTACCTGGTGAGAGAGACACCTCCACCACTACCTGGTGAGAGACACACCTCCACCACTACCTGGTGAGAGACACACCTCCACCACTACCTGGTGAGATCCACACACCTCCACCACTACCTGGTGAGAGACACACCTCCACCACTACCTGGTGAGAGACACACCTCCACCACTACCTGGTGAGAGACACCTCCACCACTACCTGGTGAGAGACACACCTCCACCACTACCTGGTGAGAGACACACCTCCACCACTACCTGGTGAGAGACACACCTCCACCACTACCTGGTGAGAGACACACCTCCACCACTACCTGGTGAGAGACACATCTCCACCACTACCTGGTGAGAGACACATCTCCACCACTACCTGGTGAGAGACACATCTCCACCACTACCTGGTGAGAGACACACCTCCACCACTACCTGGTGAGAGACACACCTCCACCACTACCTGGTGAGAGACACACCTCCACCACTACCTGGTGAGAGACACATCTCCACCACTACCTGGTGAGAGAGACACCTCCACCACTACCTGGTGAGAGACACACCTCCACCACTACCTGGTGAGAGACACACCTCCACCACTACCTGGTGAGAGACACACCTCCACCACTACCTGGTGAGAGACACACCTCCACCACTACCTGGTGAGAGACACACCTCCACCACTACCTGGTGAGAGAGACACACCTCCACCACTACCTGGTGAGAGAGAGACACACCTCCACCACTACCTGGTGAGAGAGAGACACACCTCCACCACTACCTGGTGAGAGAGAGACACACCTCCACCACTACCTGGTGAGAGAGAGACACACCTCCACCACTACCTGGTGAGAGAGACACACCTCCACCACTACCTGGTGAGAGACACATCCTCACCACTACCTGGTGAGAGACACACCTCCACCACTACCTGGTGAGATCCCCACACCTCCACCACTACCTGGTGAGAGACACACCTCCACCACTACCTGGTGAGAGAGACACCTCCACCACTACCTGGTGAGAGACACACCTCCACCACTACCTGGTGAGAGACACACCTCCACCACTACCTGGTGAGATCCCCACACCTCCACCACTACCTGGTGAGATCCCCACACCTCCACCACTACCTGGTGAGATCCCCACACCTCCACCACTACCTGGTGAGAGACACACCTCCACCACTACCTGGTGAGAGACACACCTCCACCACTACCTGGTGAGAGACACACCTCCACCACTACCTGGTGAGAGACACACCTCCACCACTACCTGGTGAGAGACACACCTCCACCACTACCTGGTGAGAGACACACCTCCACCACTACCTGGTGAGAGACACACCTCCACCACTACCTGGTGAGAGACACACCTCCACCACTACCTGGTGAGAGACACACCTCCACCACTACCTGGTGAGATCCCCACACCTCCACCACTACCTGGTGAGATACACACACCTCCACCACTACCTGGTGAGAGACACACCTCCACCACTACCTGGTGAGAGACACACCTCCACCACTACCTGGTGAGAGACACACCTCCACCACTACCTGGTGAGAGACACACCTCCACCACTACCTGGTGAGAGACACACCTCCACCACTACCTGGTGAGAGACACACCTCCACCACTACCTGGTGAGAGACACACCTCCACCACTACCTGGTGAGAGACACACCTCCACCACTACCTGGTGAGAGACACACCTCCACCACAGGTGTGGCAGACACATCTCCACCACTACCTGGTGAGAGACACACCTCCACCACAGGTGTGGCAGACACCTCCACCACTACCTGGTGAGAGACCACCTCCACCACAGGTGTGGCAGACATCTCCACCACTACCTGGTGAGAGACACACCTCCACCACAGGTGTGGCAGACACACCTCCACCACTACCTGGTGAGAGACACACCTCCACCACAGGTGTGGCAGACACACCTCCACCACTACCTGGTGAGAGACACACCTCCACCACAGGTGTGGCAGACACCATCTCCACCACTCCACCTGGTGGAGAGACACACCTCCACCACAGGTGTGGCAGACACATCTCCACCACTACCTGGTGAGAGACACACCTCCACCACTACCTGGTGAGAGACACACCTCCACCACTACCTGGTGAGAGACACACCTCCACCACTACCTGGTGAGAGACACACCTCCACCACTACCTGGTGAGAGACACACCTCCACCACTACCTGGTGAGAGACACACCTCCACCACTACCTGGTGAGAGACACACCTCCACCACTACCTGGTGAGAGACACACCTCCACCACAGGTGTGGCAGACACATCTCCACCACTACCTGGTGAGAGACACACCTCCACCACAGGTGTGGCAGACACATCTCCACCACTACCTGGTGAGAGACACACCTCCACCACTACCTGGTGAGAGACACACCTCCACCACAGGTGTGGCAGACACATCTCCACCACTACCTGGTGAGAGACACACCTCCACCACAGGTGTGGCAGACACACCTCCACCACTACCTGGTGAGAGACACACCTCCACCACTACCTGGTGAGAGACACACCTCCACCACTACCTGGTGAGAGACACACCTCCACCACAGGTGTGGCAGACACATCTCCACCACTACCTGGTGAGAGACACACCTCCACCACTACCTGGTGAGAGACACACCTCCACCACAGGTGTGGCAGACACATCTCCACCACTACCTGGTGAGAGAGACACCTCCACCACTACCTGGTGAGAGACACACCTCCACCACTACCTGGTGAGAGACACACCTCCACCACTACCTGGTGAGAGACACACCTCCACCACTACCTGGTGAGAGACACACCTCCACCACAGGTGTGGCAGACACATCTCCACCACTACCTGGTGAGAGAGACACTCCTCCACCACTACCTGGTGAGAGACACACCTCCACCACTACCTGGTGAGAGACACACCTCCACCACTACCTGGTGAGAGAGACACCTCCACCACTACCTGGTGAGAGACACACCTCCACCACTACCTGGTGAGAGACACACCTCCACCACTACCTGGTGAGAGACACACCTCCACCACTACCTGGTGAGAGACACACCTCCACCACTACAGGTGTGGCAGACCAATGACTGGGCTGGAACACAGTTTAGTATTAATCAACATGTTGATTTCTTTACTTTCTTTGTTGTAGTGGGAGGGGCTTCTATTAATAATGTATTTAGTTGTTGTTTTTTTAGTGGGAGGGGCTTCTATTAATAATGTATTTAGTTGTTGTTTTAGTGGGAGGGGCTTCTATTAATAATGTATTTAGTTGTTGTCTGTAGTGGGAGGGGCTTCTACTAATAATGTGTTTAGTTGTTGTCTGTAGTGGGAGGGGCTTCTACTAATAATGTATTTAGTTGTTTTAGTGGGAGGGGCTTCTATTAATAATGTGTTTTGTTGTTTTAGTGGGAGGGGCTTCTATTAATAATGTGTTTTGTTGTTTTAGTGGGAGGGCTTCTACTAATAATGTGTTTTGTTGTTTTAGTGGGAGGGGCTTCTATTAATAATGTGTTTTGTTGTTTTAGTGGGAGGGGCTTCTACTAATAATGTGTTTTGTTGTTTTAGTGGGAGGGGCTTCTATTAATAATGTGTTTTGTTGTTTTAGTGGGAGGGGCTTCTACTAATAATGTGTTTTGTTGTTTTAGTGGGAGGGGCTTCTACTAATAATGTGTTTTGTTGTTTTAGTGGGAGGGGCTTCTATTAATAATGTGTTTTGTTGTTTTAGTGGGAGGGGCTTCTACTAATAATGTGGTTTGTTGTTTTAGTGGGAGGGGCTTCTACTAATAATGTGTTTTGTTGTTTTAGTGGGAGGGGCTTCTATTAATAATGTGTTTTGTTGTTTTAGTGGGATGGGCTACTCCCAAAATGTCTAGGCTTCCCAAGCTGGAGCCTCTTGGCGATAGGAGCCGATCCGGTAATGATGTTTAAAGTGACTGTCTAGACCTGTCATCTGACTGTCTCCACCACCACTCCACTGCTGTATGTTAACCACTAACTAACCACTAACTAACCACTAACTAACCATCTGTCTGTTCATTATCTAGCAGCGTGTTCATGGCATGCTGTTGTTTCTTCTCTTTCACTAACAGCTGATAATGTCTCTTATTCCATGTTAAACACTGACCCCATTTCCTCTCTGTCTATAGAGCATGTTAAATACTGACCCCATTTCCTCTCTGTCTATAGAGCATGTTAAATACTGACCCCATTTCCTCTCTGTCTACAGAGCATGTTAAACACTGACCCCATTTCCTCTCTGTCTATAGAGCACGTTAAACACTGACCCCATTTCCTCTCTGTCTATAGAGCATGTTAAATACTGACCCCATTTCCTCTCTGTCTACAGAGCATGTTAAACACTGACCCCATTTCCTCTCTCTGTCTATAGAGCATGTTAAATACTGACCCCATTTCCTCTCTGTCTACAGAGCATGTTAAATACTGACCCCATTTCCTCTCTGTCTACAGAGCATGTTAAATACTGACCCCATTTCCTCTCTGTCTATAGAGCATGTTAAATACTGACCCCATTTCCTCTCTGTCTACAGAGCATGTTAAATACTGACCCCATTTCCTCTCTGTCTATAGAGCATGTTAAATACTGACCCCATTTCCTCTCTGTCTATAGAGCATGTTAAACACAGACCCCATTTCCTCTCTCTGTCTATAGAGCATGTTAAATACTGACCCCATTTCCTCTCTGTCTATAGAGCATGTTAAACACCGACCCCATTTCCTCTCTGTCTACAGAGCATGTTAAATACTGACCCCATTTCCTCTCTCTGTCTATAGAGCATGTCAAATACTGACCCCATTTCCTCTCTGTCTATAGAGCATGTCAAATACTGACCCCATTTCCTCTCTGTCTACAGAGCATGTTAAATACTGACCCCATCTCCTCTCTGTCTATAGAGCATGTTAAACAACACTAATACTGACCCCATTTCCTCTCTGTCTATAGAGCATGTCAAATACTGACCCCATTTCCTCTCTGTCTACAGAGCATGTTAAATACTGACCCCATCTCCTCTCTGTCTATAGAGCATGTTAAATACTGACCCCATTTCCTCTCTGTCTATAGAGCATGTTAAATACTGACCCCATTTCCTCTCTCTGTCTACAGAGCATGTTAAACACTGACCCCATTTCCTCTCTGTCTATAGAGCATGTTAAACACTGACCCCATTTCCTCTCTGTCTATAGAGCATGTTAAATACTGACCCCATTTCCTCTCTCTGTCTACAGAGCATGTTAAATACTGACCCATTTCCTCTCTGTCTACAGAGCATGTTAAATACTGACCCCATTTCCTCTCTGTCTATAGAGCATGTTAAATACAGACCCCATTTCCTCTCTGTCTATAGAGCATGTTAAACACTGACCCCATTTCCTCTCTGTCTACAGAGCATGTTAAATACTGACCCCATTTCCTCTCTGTCTACAGAGCATGTTAAAGACTGACCCCATTTCCTCTCTGTCTATAGAGCATGTTAAATACTGACTCCATTTCCTCTCTGTCTATAGAGCATGTTAAACAACACTAATACTGACCCCATTTCCTCTCTGTCTATAGAGCATGTTAAATACAGACCCCATTTCCTCTCTGTCTATAGAGCATGTTAAATACTGACCCCATTTCCTCTCTCTGTCTACAGAGCATGTTAAATACTGACCCCATTTCCTCTCTCTGTCTACAGAGCATGTTAAATACTGACCCCATTTCCTCTCTGTCTACAGAGCATGTTAAATACTGACCCCATTTCCCCTCTCTGTCTATAGAGCATGTTAAATACTGACCCCATTTCCTCTCTGTCTATAGAGCATGTTAAATACTGACCCCATTTCCTCTCTGTCTATAGAGCATGTTAAATACTGACCCCATTTCCTCTCTGTCTATAGAGCATGTTAAATACTGACCCCATTTCCTCTCTGTCTATAGAGCATGTTAAATACTGACCCCATTTCCTCTCTGTCTATAGAGCATGTTAAATACTGACCTCATTTCCTCTCTGTCTACAGAGCATGTTAAATACTGACCCCATTTCCTCTCTCTGTCTATAGAGCATGTTAAATACTGACCCCATTTCCTCTCTGTCTATAGAGCATGTTAAATACTGACCCCATCTCCTCTCTGTCTATAGAGCATGTTAAATACTGACCCCATTTCCTCTCTGTCTACAGAGCATGTTAAATACTGACCCCATCTCCTCTCTGTCTATAGAGCATGTTAAATACTGACCCCATTTCCTCTCTCTGTCTACAGAGCATGTTAAATACTGACCCCATTTCCTCTCTGTCTATAGAGCATGTTAAATACTGACCCCATTTCCTCTCTGTCTATAGAGCATGTTAAACAACACTAACACTGACCCCATTTCCTCTCTGTCTATAGAGCATGTTAAACACAGACCCCATTTCCTCTCTGTCTATAGAGCATGTTAAACACTGACCCCATTTCCTCTCTGTCTATAGAGCATGTTAAACACTGACCCCATTTCCTCTCTGTCTATAGAGCATGTTAAACACTGACCCCATTTCCTCTCTGTCTATAGAGCATGTTAAACACTGACCCCATTTCCTCTCTGTCTATAGAGCATGTTAAATACTGACCCCATTTCCTCTCTGTCTATAGAGCATGTTAAATACTGACCCCATTTCCTCTCTGTCTATAGAGCATGTTAAATACTGACCCCATTTCCTCTCTGTCTACAGAGCATGTTAAATACAGACCCCATTTCCTCTCTGTCTATAGAGCATGTTAAATACTGACCCCATTTCCTCTGTCTATAGAGCATGTTAAATACTGACCCCATTTCCTCTCTCTGTCTATAGAGCATGTTAAACACTGACCCCATTTCCTCTCTGTCTATAGAGCATGTTAAATACAGACCCCATCTCCCCTGAAAACATATTGTAATTGTCTGTCTTCTCTGTCTGATGGAAGTTGGATTAAATGTCTCTGTTTATCCTACGAACATCCTACACGCCACCTGTATCCTGTCCCTTTAGCCGGTGTCTGTTACGTGGTTCAGGTCATCTTGATCTATGGGCTGTATATAGTTAGTTATAGTATAGTTGTATGTAGTTGACCGTGTTAATATATCGTACAGGAAGTTGTCAGATCACATTTCTGACAAGCTGTGTTTTTTTATTTCAGCTACCAGTAACCAGCCTTACATAGATGTAGCTAATTTAATCCTGTCTCCTCCTCCTCTCTCTTCCTCCTCACTCTCTTTTTCAGAGTTCTTCGGCAAGCCCCTCCCTCCCGTGGCCAACCGTCAACAACAACCTAACAGCGACACTCATGATGTCATATCCTAGCCCCTCCCCTCCACCGGGCTCCTCCTTCCTTACCTGATTGGTTTATCCCATCCCCAAGCCCCACCTTCAATTCAAACAACATTAAAATGACAGTCTCTTTGGTTTCTTTTCAAAGTACGTGCTGTGTAGAGGTCTACGGACTCCACCACCAGCCGAGATGATGCTCCCAAGACCAATGAACCACCGCCACCGTCGGCCCCGAGCTCACAGGACTACGATGGTGGAGCGGACTGTCCAACCCTGGAGAGAGAGGGGGACTGGGTGGGCCCTGGAGAGAGAGGGAGGGGGACTGGGTGGGCCCTGGAGAGAGAGAGAGGGTGGGTGGGTGGGCCCTGGAGAGGGAGGGTGACTGGGTGGGCCCTGGAGAGAGAGAGGGTGGGTGGGTGGGCCCTGGAGAGAGAGGGAGGGGACTGGGTGGGCCCTGGAGAGAGAGAGAGGGTGACTGGGTGGGCCCTGGAGAGAGAGAGAGGGTGGGGTGGGTGGGCCCTGGAGAGAGAGAGAGGGTGACTGGGTGGGCCCTGGAGAGAGAGAGAGGGTGGGTGGGTGGGCCCTGGAGAGAGGGAGGGTGACTGGGTGGGCCCTGGAGAGAGAGAGGGTGGGTGGGTGGGCCCTGGAGAGGGAGGGTGACTGGGTGGGCCCTGGAGAGAGAGAGAGGGTGGGTGGGTGGGCCCTGGAGAGAGAGGGAGGGGGACTGGGTGGGCCCTGGAGAGAGAGGGAGGGGGACTGGGTGGGCCCTGGAGAGAGAGAGAGGGTGACTGGGTGGGCCCTGGAGAGAGAGGGAGGGTGACTGGGTGGGCCCTGGAGAGAGAGGGAGGGTGACTGGGTGGGCCCTGGAGAGAGAGAGAGGGAGGGTGACTGGGTGGGCCCTGGAGAGAGAGAGAGGGAGGGTGACTGGGTGGGCCCTGGAGAGAGAGAGAGGGAGGGTGACTGGGTGGGCCCTGGAGAGAGAGAGAGGGAGGGTGACTGGGTGGGCCCTGGAGAGAGAGGGAGGGTGACTGGGTGGGCCCTGGAGAGAGAGGGAGGGTGACTGGGTGGGCCCTGGAGAGAGAGGGAGGGTGACTGGGTGGGCCCTGGAGAGAGAGAGGGAGGGTGACTGGGTGGGCCCTGGAGAGAGAGGGAGGGTGACTGGGTGACTATTGGAAAGCCTTCCCAGAAGAGTGGAGGCTGTTATAGCAGCAAAGGGTGGGGTCCAACTCCTTATTAATTACTTCCCTGAAGAGTGGAGGCTGTTATAGCAGCAAAGGGTGGGGTCCAACTCCTTATTAATTACTTCCCTGAAGAGTGGAGGCTGTTATAGCAGCAAAGTGGGGACCAACTCCATATTAAAGCCCATGGTTTTGGAATGAGATGTTTGATGAGCAGGTGTCCACATACTTTTGTTCATGTAGTGTGTGTGTGTGTGTGTGTGTGTATATATATACACAAACACACTGAGTATGCAGAACATTAAGAACACCTATTCTTTCCGTGACACAGACTGACCAGGTGATCCCTTATTGATGTCTCGTGTTAAATCCACTTCAATCAGTGTAGATGAAGAGGGGAGGAGACAGATTTAAAGAAGGATTTAGGGCACTACATGACAAAGTAGTGCACTACATGATAAAGTAGTGTACTACATGATAAAGTACTCTACAGTCTGTTATAGTCACTACATACTGTACTCTACAGTCTGTCTATAGTCACTACACACTGTACTCTACAGTCTGTCTATAGTCACTACACACTGTACTCTACAGTCTGTCTATAGTCACTACATACTGTACTCTACAGTCTGTCTATAGTCACTACATACTGTACTCTACAGTCTGTCTATAGTCACTACATACTGTACTCTACAGTCTGTCTATAGTCACTACATACTGTACTCTACAGTCTGTTATAGTCACTACATACTGTACTCTACAGTCTGTCTATAGTCACTACATACTGTACTCTACAGTCTGTTATAGTCACTACATACTGTACTCTACAGTCTGTCTATAGTCACTACATACTGTACTCTACAGTCTGTCTATAGTCACTACATACTGTACTCTACAATCTGTCTATAGTCACTACACACTGTACTCTACAGTCTGTCTATAGTCACTACACACTGTACTCTACAGTCTGTCTATAGTCACTACATACTGTACTCTACAGTCTGTTATAGTCACTACATACTGTACTCTACAGTCTGTTATAGTCACTACATACTGTACTCTACAGTCTGTTATAGTCACTACATACTGTACTCTACAGTCTGTTATAGTCACTACATACTGTACTCTACAGTCTGTCTATAGTCACTACATACTGTACTCTACAGTCTGTTATAGTCACTACATACTGTACTCTACAGTCTGTTATAGTCACTACATACTGTACTCTACAGTCTGTCTATAGTCACTACATACTATACTCTACAGTCTGTTATAGTCACTACATACTGTACTCTACACACTTGAATGATATTTTGACCATTTTTGGGACTGTATTGTTGATGTACATGAACTGGTACATCATAGTTCATTCACCTGGCTTTATACCTGTAAATATATATTACCTCTAAGCTCTGGTCCAGAGGCTGACCCCGTTTCTACACTGCATAGAGACTGACCCCGTTTCTACACTGCATAGAGACTGACCCCGTTTCTACACTGCATAGAGACTGACCCCGTTTCTACACTGCATAGAGACTGACCCGTTTCTACACTGCATAGAGACTGACTCCGTTTCTACACTCCATAGAGACTGACCCGTTTCTACACTCCATAGAGACTGACCCCGTTTCTACACTACATAGAGACTGACCCGTTTCTACACTACATAGAGACTGACTCCGTTTCTACACTACATAGAGACTGACCCGTTTCTACACTGCATAGAGACTGACCCCGTTTCTACACTGCATAGAGACTGACCCCGTTTCTACACTGCATAGAGACTGACCCCGTTTCTACACTGCATAGAGACTGACCCCGTTTCTACACTACATAGAGACTGACCCCGTTTCTACACTGCATAGAGACTGACCCGTTTCTACACTCCATCGAGACTGACCCCGTTTCTACTCTGCATAGAGACTGACCCCGTTTCTACACTACATAGAGACTGACCCCGTTTCTACACTACATAGAGACTGACCCCGTTTCTACTCTGCATAGAGACTGACCCCGTTTCTACACTACATAGAGACTGACCCCGTTTCTACACTACATAGAGACTGACCCCGTTTCTACACTACATAGAGACTGACCCCGTTTCTACACTGCATAGAGACTGACCCCGTTTCTACACTGCATAGAGACTGACCCCGTTTCTACACTACATAGAGACTGACCCCGTTTCTACACTGCATAGAGACTGACCCCGTTTCTACACTCCATCGAGACTGACCCCGTTTCTACTCTGCATAGAGACTGACCCCGTTTCTACACTACATAGAGACTGACCCGTTTCTACACTACATAGAGACTGACCCCGTTTCTACACTACATAGAGACTGACCCCGTTTCTACACTGCATAGAGACTGACCCCGTTTCTACACTGCATAGAGACTGACCCCGTTTCTACACTGCATAGAGACTGACCCCGTTTCTACACTACATAGAGACTGACCCGTTTCTACACTGCATAGAGACTGACCCCGTTTCTACACTCCATCGAGACTGACCCGTTTCTACTCTGCATAGAGACTGACCCGTTCTACACTACATAGAGACTGACCCCGTTTCTACACTACATAGAGACTGACCCGTTTCTACACTACATAGAGACTGACCCCGTTTCTACTCTGCATAGAGACTGACCCCGTTACCATGTGAGCGAGGTCAGGGGGTCAGATTTTGTCCTCTATCACCTTACCATGTGAACGGGGTCAGGGGGTCAGTCTTGTCCTGTATCACCTTACCATGTGAACGGGGTCAGGGGGTCACGGGTCAGTCATGTCCTGTATCACCTTACCATGTATCACCTTTCCATAACATGTTACTTTAGTCACACAGCTACATTCTTGGGATTTCATAGTCACATTTTCTACCTTGTACATTTTTGTTATAAAATGCTAATAAATGTGTATATGATTTGTACCCTTGTCTCTATTCCAAACTCTATTGGCCTCCACAATCACCGGGCTTCAACCCAATTTGAGATGGTTTGGGATGAGTTGGATCGCAGAGTGAAGGAAAAGCAGCCAACAAGTGCTCAGTATATGTGGGAACTCCTTCAAGACTGTTGGAAAAAACATTCCAGATGAAGCTGGTTGAGAGAATGCCAAGAGTGTGCAAAGCTGTCATCAAGGCAAAGGGTGGCTACTTTGAAGAATCTCAAATATAAAATATATTTTTAATTTAACACTTTTTTTTTTTGGATAACTACAGGATTCCATATGTGTTATTTCATAGTTTTGATGTCTTCACTATTATTCTACAATGAAGAAAATAGTAAAAATACAGAAAAACCCTTGAATGAGAAGCTGTATACGATTTGTTGTACCCGTATCTATTCCAAAATCTTTGGGTCTCAATTTTGCTTGATGTTAGGGAGGGGAACTGAGTTTAAAATTGCCAAGGAGAAGGGGTACATTATAAGAGACGGACATGTCTAAAGAAAAACACGAACGACATGTCAGTCAAGTCACTCAGTTAGTCAACCGTTTGCTTAGATGTATTTAATTCTGATTTATTTATGAAATGTTTAGACGTTTAGTCTCGGGAGAGTTAATTATTCTACAGTGGAGACAGTCTCAGTCGTCGAAATGTCTGAGATTACTGTCGGGCAACTCCGTTATCGGTCCCGACCGTGGACAGGACCTGTCGAGAGAGGAGCGAACTGTTCCGACCGAACGGGTAAGGTTGGTTCCTACACGTATAGGACCAGCAGACGATACGTTTGTGGGTTATTTGTTTCTGCTATTAAACCATGAAAAAAAAATCACTGTTGGTTATTTGATCAAATAAATGATTAGATTAGTTATACTTTTAGTTACACACACTCATCAGCCGTCCTCCTGTTTGAATCTAGACGTGTTCCTCAAACTCACAGGATCCTTCCCGACCCGAGAAACAGAAACGGGTGTGTAAAGTCATATTGGACCGTTTTGACCAACAGTACGGTCAGGAACTTGGCCCCCTATGGCCGTCTGCAAGGTATGTACGCGTTCACCTCGTCCTCTTATCCTTTTATACAGTCTATGCAGCATTACGTGCCAATAACTATATTATAAATCGTTGTATTACTCTGGACTTAAATCGGATGGGAACTCTGTTGTAGTCTGTTAACCAAATGGCACCGTGTTCCCTATTGGTCCTGGTCTAAAGTTGTGCAGTGCATTCTGGAAGTATTCAGACCACATTGACTTCCCCCCCACAATACCCCATAATGACATCACAATACCCCATAATGACATCACAATACCCCATAATGACATCACAATACCCCATAATGACATCACAATACCCCATAATGACAAAACAGGTTTAGACAGTTTGGCAAATGTATTAAAAAATAAACAACAACCTGAAATCACATTTACATAAGTATTCAGACCCTTTACTCAGTACCTTGTTGAAGCACCTTTGGCAGTGTTACAACCTGGAGTCTTCTTAGGTAATGACACTACAAGCTTGGCACATCTGTATTTGAGGAGTTTCTCACATTCTTCTCTGCAGATCCTCTCAAGCTCTGTCAGGTTAGATGGGGAGTGTCGCTGCGCAGCTATTTTCAGGTCTCTCCAGAGATGTTTGATCGGGTTCAAGTCCGTGTTCCTGCTGGGACACTCAAGGACATTGAGACTTGTCCCGAAGCCTCTCCTGCATTGTCTTGGCTGTGTGCTTAGGGTCGTTGTCCTGTTGGAAGGTGAACCTTCGCCCCAGTCTGAGTTCCTGAGCGCTTTGGAGCAGGTTTTCATCAAGGATCTCTCGGTGTTCCGTTCATCTTTGCCTCGATCCTGACTAGTCTCCCAGTCTCTGCCGCTGAAAAAATCCCCACCACCATGATGCTTCACCGTAGGGATGGTGCCAGGTTTCCTCCAGTCTTGGCATTCAGGCCAAAGAGATCAATCTTGATTTCATCAAACCAGGGAATCTTGTTTGAGAGTCTTTTCGGTGCCTTTTGGAAAACTCCAGCGAGCTGTCATGTGCCTTTTACTGAGGAGTGGCTTCCGTCTGGCTACTCTACCATAAAGACCTGATTGGTGGGCTGTCATGTGCCTTTTACTGAGGAGTGGCTTCAGTCTGGATACTCTACCATAAAGGCCTGATTGGTGGGCTGTCATGTGCCTTTACTGAGGAGTGGCTTCCGTCTGGCTACTCTACCATAAAGACCTGATTGGTGGGCTGTCATGTGCCTTTTACTGAGGAGTGGCTTCCGTCTGGCTACTCTACCATAAAGGCCTGATTGGTGGGCTGTCATGGGCCTTTTACTGAGGAGTGGCTTCCGTCTGGCTACTCTACCATAAAGGCCTGATTGGTGGGCTGTCATGGGCCTTTTACTGAGGAGTGGCTTCCGTCTGGCTACTCTACCATAAAGGCCTGATTGGTGGGCTGTCATGGGCCTTTTACTGAGGAGTGGCTTCAGTCTGGATACTCTACCATAAAGGCCTGATTGGTGGGCTGTCATGGGCCTTTTACTGAGGAGTGGCTTCCGTCTGGCTACTCTACCATAAAGGCCTGATTGGTGGGCTGTCATGGGCCTTTTACTGAGGAGTGGCTTCAGTCTGGATACTCTACCATAAAGGCCTGATTACAGGGCTGTCATGGGCCTTTTACTGAGGAGTGGCTTCCGTCTGGCTACTCTACCATAAAGGCCTGATTGGTGGGCTGTCATGGGCCTGTTTACTGAGGAGTGGCTTCCGCTGGCTACTCTACCATGAAGGCCTGATTGGTGGGCTGTCATGGGCCTTTTACTGAGGAGTGGCTTCCGTCTGGCTACTCTACCATGAAGGCCTGATTGGTGGGCTGAACCATGGGCCTTTACTGAGGAGTGGCTTCCGTCTGGCTACTCCCTCTACCATAAAGGCCTGATTGGTGGGCTGTCATGGGCCTTTACTGAGGAGTGGCTTCCGTCTGGCTACTCTACCATAAAGGCCTGATTGGTGGGCTGTCATGGGCCTTTTACTGGAGGAGTGGCTTCCGTCTGGCTCTCCTCTACCATAAAGGCCTGATTGGTGGGCTGTCATGGGCCTTTTACTGAGGAGTGGCTTCCGTCTGGCTACTCTACCATAAAGGCCTGATTGGTGGGCTGTCTGGGCCTTTTACTGAGGAGTGGCTTCCGTCTGGCTACTCTACCATGAAGGCCTGATTGGTGGGCTGTCATGGGCCTTTTACTGAGGAGTGGCTTCCGTCTGGCTACTCTACCATAAAGGCCTGATTGGTGGGCTGTCATGGGCCTTTTACTGAGGAGTGGCTTCCTCTGGCTCCTGTCTACCTAAAGGCCTGATTGGTGGGCTGTCATGGGCCTTTTACTGAGGAGTGGCTTCCTCTGGCTACTCTACCATAAAGGCCTGATTGGTGAACCTGGGTCATGGGCCTTTTACTGAGGAGTGGCTTCCGTCTGGCTACTCTACCATAAAGGCCTGATTGGTGGGCTGTCATGGGCCTTTTACTGGGAGTGGCTTCCGTCTGGATACTCTACCATAAAGGCCTGATTGGTGGAGTGATGCAGAGATGGTTGTCCTTCTGGAAAGATCTCCCATCTCCACAGAGGATCTCTGGAGCTCTGTTAGAGTGACCATCGGGTTCTTGGTCACCTCCCTGACAAAGGGAGAGGTGTTGTTGAACCCTGGGTGCTGGCAGTATGGAGTGATGCTCAACCTCCCTCCTCTCCTCCGGTCTCCTACAGGGTGGTGTTGTTGAACCCTGGGTGCTGGCAGTATGGAGTGATGCTCAACCTCCTCTCCTCCTGTCTCCTACAGGGCTGTGTTGTTGAACCCTGGGTGCTGGCAGTATGGAGTGATGCTCAACCTCCTCTCCTCTCCTCCTGTCTCCTACAGGGCTGTGTTGTTGAACCCTGGGTCCTGGCAGTATGGAGTGATGCTCAACCTCCTCTCCTCCTGTCTCCTACAGGGTGGTGTTGTTGAACCCTGGGTGCTGGCAGTATGGAGTGATGCTCAACCTCCTCTCCTCCTGTCTCCTACAGGGCTGTGTTGTTGAACCCTGGGTGCTGGCAGTATGGAGTGATGCTCAACCTCCTCTCCTCTCCTCCGGTCTCCTACAGGGCTGTGTTGTTGAACCCTGGGTGCTGGCAGTATGGAGTGATGCTCAACCTCCTCTCCTCCGGTCTCCTACAGGGCTGTGTTGTTGAACCCTGGGTGCTGGCAGTATGGAGTGATGCTCAACCTCCTCTCCTCTCCTCCTGTCTCCTACAGGGCTGTGTTGTTGAACCCTGGGTGCTGGCAGTATGGAGTGATGCTCAACCTCCTCTCCTCCTGTCTCCTACAGGGCTGTGTTGTTGAACCCTGGGTGCTGGCAGTATGGAGTGATGCTCAACCTCCTCTCTCTCCTCCTGTCTCCTACAGGGCTGTGTTGTTGAACCCTGGGTGCTGGCAGTATGGAGTGATGCTCAACCTCCTCTCCTCCTGTCTCCTACAGGGCTGTGTTGTTGAACCCTGGGTGCTGGCAGTATGGAGTGATGCTCAACCTCCTCTCCTCTCCTCCTGTCTCCTACAGGGCTGTGTTGTTGAACCCTGGGTGCTGGCAGTATGGAGTGATGCTCAACCTCCTCTCCTGTCTCCTACAGGGCTGTGTTGTTGAACCCTGGGTGCTGGCAGTATGGAGTGATGCTCAACCTCCTCTCCTCTCCTCCTGTCTCCTACAGGGCTGTGTTGTTGAACCCTGGGTGCTGGCAGTATGGAGTGATGCTCAACCTCCTCTCCTCTCCTCCTGTCTCCTACAGGGCTGTGTTGTTGAACCCTGGGTGCTGGCAGTATGGAGTGATGCTCAACCTCCTCTCCTCTCCTCCTGTCTCCTACAGGGCTGTGTTGTTAAACCCTGGGTGCTGGCAGTATGGAGTGATGCTCAACCTCCTCTCCTCTCCTCCTGTCTCCTACAGGGCTGTGTTGTTGAACCCTGGGTGCTGGCAGTATGGAGTGATGCTCAACCTCCTCTCCTCCGGTCTCCTACAGGGCTGTGTTGTTGAACCCTGGGTGCTGGCAGTATGGAGTGATGCTCAACCTCCCCTCCTCTCCTCCTGTCTCCTACAGGGCTGTGTTGTTGAACCCTGGGTGCTGGCAGTATGGAGTGATGCTCAACCTCTCCCTCCTGTCTCCTACAGGGCTGTGTTGTTGAACCCTGGGTGCTGGCAGTATGGAGTGATGCTCAACCGTTTTGCTGCGGTGTCAGAGGTCAAACAACGCCTCCAAGGGCAAGGCTTCGTCAGCCTACTGCCCCACACAGACCTGCCTCTTAACTCCTCTCTCCCCCCCAGCCTCACCCTACCTCTCCCACCCAGCCTAGCTCCATCCCTCACCCCGGTCCTCCTCCTCCCTCCCTGCAGTGTTTCATCCACCCCTCCCCAGTGCGTTACCCCTCTCCTCCCCACCGCCAGGGCCAGTTGAAACCCTACTACCTGATGAACGCTGCCTCCCTGCTGCCTGTCTTAGCCCTGGGGGTAGAGGAGGGGGACAGGGTCCTGGATCTCTGCTCAGCTCCTGGAGGGAAGGCCTTGGCTATACTACAGACTGCTGACCCAGGTCAGGAGCATTACACTGTTAGGGTGTAGGGGCTAAGGGGTTAGGGTGTAGGGATAAGGGTGTAGGGCTAGTGGGTGGGTTAGGGGTGTAGGGGCTAAGGGGTTAGGGTGTTAGGATGTAAGGGGTTAGGGGTGTAGGTTAGGGTGTAGGGGTTAGGGTGTAGGGGCTAAGGGGTTAGGGTGTAGGGGCTAAGGGGTTAGGGTGTAAGGGGGCTAAGGGGGTTAGGGTAGGTAGGTTAGGGGGGTGTAGGGGGTTAGGGGCTAAGGGTGTAGAGGGTTAGTGTGTAAGGGAGCTAATTAGGGTGTAGGGTGTAAGGGGTTAGGATGTAGGGGCTAGTGTGTAGGTTAGGGGGTGCAGGGGCTAAGGGTGCAGGGCTAAGGGTGGGGGCTAAGGGTGCAGGGGCTAAGGGTGCAGGGGCTAAGGGTGCAGAGGCTAAGGGTGCAGAGGCTAAGGGTGCAGGGGCTTAGGGTGTAGGGGTTAGGGTGTAGGGGCTAAGGGTGTAGGGGCTAACCCCTTAAGGGTAGGACTCCTGTTAAACTCATTAATGGGTTGTTCCACCCCCCCTGACTGTTAATCCCAGGTCCTGTTATGTTAAACTCATTAATGGGTGGTTCCACCCCCCCTGACTGCTAACCCAGGTCCTGTTAAACTCATTAATGGGCTGTTCCACCCCCTGACTGTTAACCCAGGTCCTGTTAAACTCATTAATGGGCTGTCCCCCCGGCTGGTTAACACCGTTATATTGATAACTTGAGTCAAGTCTTATCTGTCGTTGTGTTCCAGCTCTGTTGTGTTGTAATGAAATGGACCCACACCGATGTGATTGGCTGGCCAAAACCCTGGAATCCTTCATCCCCCAATCTCGCTGAGCAGCACTGTCACGGTGTCCAATCAGGATGGACGGATCTTTGGGCAGAGTGAGGCCGGAATGTATGACAAGGTGAGGGAAGAAGACACAAGGGCTCCATCTCAGTGCATCCTATCTCCTTACCTCCTTCCCATCCGTATCTATAGGAGACACTCCCTCTCAGTGCATCCTATCTCCTTACCTCCTTCCCATCCGTATCTATAGGAGACACTCCCTCTCAGTGCATCCTATCTCCTTACCTCCTTCCCATCCGTATCTATAGGAGACGCTCCCTCTCAGTGCATCCTATCTCCTTACCTCCTACCCATCCGTATCTATAGGAGACACTCCCTCTCAGTGCATCCTATCTCCTTACCTCCTTCCCATCCGTATCTATGGAGACGCTCCTCTCAGTGCATCCTATCTCCTTACCTCCTTCCCATCCGTATCTATGGAGACGCTCCTCTCAGTGCATCCTATCTCCTTACCTCCTTCCCATCCGTATCTATAGGAGACGCCCTCTCAGTGCATCCTATCTCCTTACCTCCTTCCCATCCGTATCTATAGGAGACACTCCCTCTCAGTGCATCCTATCTCCTTACCTCCTTCCCATCCGTATCTATAGGAGACGCTCCCTCTCAGTGCATCCTATCTCCTTACCTGCTTCCTTCCCATCCGTATCTATAGGAGACACTCCATCTCAGTGCATCCTATCTCCTTACCTGCTTCCTTCCCATCCGTATCTATAGGAGACACTCCTCTCAGTGCATCCTATCTCCTTACCTCCTTCCCATCCGTATCTATGGAGACACTCCCTCTCAGTGCATCCTATCTCCTTACCTCCTTCCCATCCGTATCTATAGGAGACACTCCCTCTCAGTGCATCCTATCTCCTTACCTCCTTCCCATCCGTATCTATGGAGACACTCCCTCTCAGTGCATCCTATCTCCTTACCTCCTTCCCATCCGTATCTATAGGAGACACTCCCTCTCAGTGCATCCTATCTCCTTACCTCCTTCCCATCCGTATCTATGGAGACACTCCCTCTCAGTGCATCCTATCTCCTTACCTCCTTCCCATCGTATCTATAGGAGACACTCCCTCTCAGTGCATCCTATCTCCTTACCTCCTTCCCATCCGTATCTATGGAGACACTCCCTCTCAGTGCATCCTATCTCCTTACCTCCTTCCCATCCGTATCTATAGGAGACACTCCCTCTCAGTGCATCCTATCTCCTTACCTGCTTCCTTCCCATCCGTATCTATGGAGACGCTCCCTCTCAGTGCATCCTATCTCCTTACCTGCTTCCTTCCCATCCGTATCTATAGGAGACACTCCATCTCAGTGCATCCTATCTCCTTACCTGCTTCCTTCCCATCCGTATCTATAGGAGACACTCCCTCTCAGTGCATCCTATCTCCTTACCTGCTTCCTTCCCATCCGTATCTATGGAGACGCTCCTCTCAGTGCATCCTATCTCCTTACCTGCTTCCTTCCCATCCGTATCTATAGGAGACACTCCCTCTCAGTGCATCCTATCTCCTTACCTCCTTCCCATCCGTATCTATAGGAGACACTCCCTCTCAGTGCATCCTATCTCCTTACCTCCTTCCCATCCGTATCTATAGGAGACGCTCCCTCTCAGTGCATCCTATCTCCTTACCTGCTTCCTTCCCATCCGTATCTATAGGAGACACTCCCTCTCAGTGCATCCTATCTCCTTACCTCCTTCCCATCCGTATCTATAGGAGACACTCCCTCTCAGTGCATCCTATCTCCTTACCTCCTTCCCATCCGTATCTATAGGAGACACTCCCTCTCAGTGCATCCTATCTCCTTACCTCCTTCCCATCCGTATCTATAGGAGACACTCCCTCCCTTCAGACTGGTTTCTCCAATGGGTTTTTAAGAAGGGGCTAGGAGACAGGCTGCAAGGAGTCCTGGACTGAGGAAGAGCCACGTTAACCATTTTTAATTTCTCTGAAGTGAGCGTCTCCATCCTGCAGTTCCAGCAGGGGGCGCTCTCGTTCCTCCCGAACGGTCATCAAATCAGACCCTGTTTATTTGGTCGCATTAGCAGATGTTATTGCAGGTGTAGCGACATGCCTGTAAATAACACAACAGCCCAGATCAGTTGAAAGACACTGCAGCTATTCTGAACCGGGCCATTTTCCAGTAATACCCCCATTTCTGCCGGGTATTTGGAACATTCCCTGTTGAAGGACAATGTGCCAGTATGAATCCAGTCGCGGACTCACGCGCAACGGAACCATTTATCTTTGTTTGCAAAATAATATATTTATATATTTTTTTTTTTTAGACAAGTTAAAAAAAAACTCCATGGTGGTCGAAGGCACTGCATCTCCGTGCTAGAGGCAACACTACAGACCCTGGTTCAATTCCGGGCTGTATCACAACCCAGCTGGGATCTGGAGTCTCCTGCCTCTCTTTCTCTCCCCCTGCCTCTCTTCCTCTCTCCCCCTGCCTCTCTTCCTCTCTCCCCCTGCCTCTCTTTCTCTCTCCCCCTGCCTCTCTTTCTCTGTCCCCCCTGCCTCTCTTTCTCTCTTCCCCCTGCCTCTCTCCCCCTGCCTCTCTTTCTCTCCCCCTGCCTCTCTTCCTCTCTCCCCCTGCCTCTCTTTCTCTCTCCCCTGCCTCTCTTTCTCTCTCCCCCTGCCTCTCTTTCTCTCTCTCCCCCTGCCTCTCTTTCTCTCTTCCCCTGCCTCTCTTTCTCTCTCCCCCTGCCTCTCTTCCTCTCTCCCCCTGCCTCTCTTTCTCTCTCCCCCTGCCTCTCTTTCTCTCTCCCCCTGCCTCTCTTTTCTCTCTCCCCTGCCTCTCTTTCTCTCCCCTGCCTCTCTCCCCTGCCTCTCTTTCTCTCTTCCCCCTGCCTCTCTCCCCCTGCCTCTCTTTCTCTCTCCCCTGCCTCTCTCCCCCTGCCTCTCTTTCTCTCTCCCCCTGCCTCTCTCCCCCTGCCTCTCTTTCTCTCTTCCCCCTGCCTCTCTCCTCCCCCTGCCTCTCTTTCTCTCTTCCCCCTGCCTCTCTCCCCCTGCCTCTCTTCCTCTCTCCCCTGCCTCTCTTTCTCTCTTCCCCTGCCTCTCTCCCCCTGCCTCTCTTTCTCTCTCCCCCTGCCTCTCTCCCCCTGCCTCTCTTTCTCTCTCCCCCTGCCTCTCTCCCCCTGCCTCTCTTTCTCTCTTCCCCTGCCTCTCTCCCCTTCCTCTCTTTCTCTCTCCCCCTGCCTCTCTCCCCCTGCCTCTCTTTCTCTCTTCCCCCTGCCTCTCTCCCCTGCCTCTCTTTCTCTCTCCCCCTGCCTCTCTTCCTCTCGCTCCTCCCTGACTCTCTTCCTCTCTCCTCTCTTCCTCTCTCCCTCTCTCCCCCTGCCTCTCTTTCTCTCTCCCCCTGCCTCTCTTTCTCTCTCCCCTGCCTCTCTTTCTCTCTCCCCCTGCCTCTTTCTCTCTTCTCCCTGCCTCTCTCCCCCTGCCTCTCTTTCTCTCTCCCCTGCCTCTCTTTCTCTCTCCCCTGCCTCTCTTTCTCTCGCCCCCTGCCTCTCTTTCTCTCTTCCCCTGCCTCTCTCCCCCTGCCTCTCTTTCTCTCTCCCCCTGCCTCTCTTCCTCTCGCTCCTCCCCTGCCTCTCTTCCTCTCTCCTCTCTCCCCCTGCCTCTCTTCCTCTCTCCTCCCTGCCTCTCTTCCTCTCTTCCTCTCTCCCCCTGCCTCTCTTCCTCTCTCCCCCTGCCTCTCTTCCTCTCTCCCCCTGCCTCTCTTCCTCTCTCTCCCCCTGCCTCTCTTCCTCTCTCTCCCCCTGCCTCTCTTCCTCTCTCTCCCCCTGCCTCTCTTCCTCTCTCTCCCCCTGCCTCTCTTCCTCTCTCTCCCCTGCCTCTCTTCCTCTCTCTCCCCCCTGCCTCTCTTCCTCTCTCCTCCCTGCATCTCTTCCTCTCTCCCCCTGCCTCTCTTCCTCTCTCCCCCTGCCTCTCTTCCTCTCTCCCTCTCTCCCCCTGCCTCTCTTCCTCTCTCTCCCCCTGCCTCTCTTCCTCTCTCTCCCCCTGCCTCTCTTCCTCTCTCCCCCTGCCTCTCTTCCTCTCTCCCCCTGCCTCTCTTCCTCTCTCCCCCTGCCTCTCTTCCTCTCTCCCCCTGCCTCTCTTCCTCTCTCCCCCTGCCTCTCTTCCTCTCTCCCCCTGCCTCTCTTCCTCTCTCCCCCTGCCTCTCTTCCTCTCTCCCCCTGCCTCTCTTCCTCTCTCTCCTCCCTGCCTCTCTCTCTCTTATCTCCTCTCCCACAGAGAGGGCTATAGGATTAGCTCTTGTTCTCCTCTGTGGCTCTCATTAGTGCCGTCTCACTGACTGTAGAGGCCCTGTGGAGAGAGGAGCCCACGCTCTACCCACCGGAGGAAAACCCATCCTATCTCATCCCCCTCAGCAGCTCGCATCACACGTCACTTAGCATCACACAGAGACTCTACGTTACAGTCATCCTCTCTGTTCTCTCCTCTCTGTTCTCTCCTCTCTGTTCTCTCCTCTCTGTTCTATCCTCTCTGTTCTATCCTCTCTGTTCTCTCCTCTGCTCTGTTTCTCTCTCTTCTCTCTGTTGCTCTGTTCTATTCTCTCTGTTCTCTCCTCTCTGTTCTCTCTTCTCTGTTCTCTCCCTCTCTGTTCTCTCTTCTCTGTTCTCTCCTCTCTGTTCTCTCCTCTCTGTTCTCTCCTCTCTGTTCTCTCTGTTCTCTCTTCTCTGTTCTCTCCTCTCTGTTCTCTCCTCTCTATTCTCTCTTCTCTGTTCTCTCCTCTCTATTCTCTCTGTTCTCTCCTCTCTATTCTCTCTGTTCTATTCTCTCTATTTTCTCTGTTCTCTCCTCTCTATTCTCTCTGTTCTCTCCTCTCTATTCTCTCTGTTCTATTCTCTCTGTTCTCTCTTCTCTGTTCTCTCTTCTCTGTTCTCTCCTCTCTATTCTCTCTGTTCTCTCTTCTCTGTTCTCTCCTCTCTGTTGCTCTGTTCTATTCTCTCTGTTCTCTGTTCTCTCTCCTCCCCCTCTCCTCTCCTCTCTCTTCTCTCTCTGTTGCTCTGCTCTGTTCTCTCTGTTCTCTCCTCTCTGTTCACTCTCCTCTGTTCTCTCTCCTCTCCCTCTCTCCTCTCTGCCCCCCAGAGCTTATGCCTCCCTGCTGCTGGTTTCATTTACTATCTCTAGATTTACTGGCTTTGTTGACCCCCCACCTATTAATTCTCTAATTGTCTTTCTCTCTCCCCCTCCTCCCTCTCCCCTCTCCTCCCACTTCTCTCTCCCCTTCCTCCCTCTCCCCTCTCCTCCCTCTTCTCTCTCCCCTCTCCTCCCCTTCTCTCCCCCTCCCTCCCTTCCCCTCCCTCCCTTCCCCTCCCTCCCTTCCTCCCTCTTCTCCCCTCCTCCCTCTTCTCCCTCCTCCCTCTTCTCTCTCCCCCTCCCTCTCCCTCTCCTCCCTCCCTCCCTCCCTCCCTCCCTCCCTCCCTCCCTCCCTCCCTCCCTCCCTCCCTCCCTCCCTCCCTCCCTCCCTCCCCTCCCTCCCTCCCTCCCTCTTCTCTCCCTCCTCCCTCTTTTCTCTCCCTCCGCTCTTCTCCCTCCCTCCTCCCTCTTCTCCTCTCTCTTCCCCCTCCCTCCCTTCTCCCTCTTCCCCCTTCCCTCTTCTCCCTCTTCCCCCTTCCCTCTTCTCCCTCTCTTCCCCTCCCTCTCTTCCCCCTCCCTCTCTTCCCCCTCCTCTCTTCCCCCTCCCTCTCTTCCCCCCTCCCACCCTTCCCCCTCCCTCTTCCCCTCCTCCCTCTTCCCCCTCCCTCTTCCCCCTCCCTCTTCCCCTCCCTCTCCCTCTCTCCCAGGTTCTGCTGGATGCTCCATGTTCTAATGATCGTAGCTGGCTGTTCTCTGGTCCAGGAGGAGCAGCATGGAGCTGTGAGGCTGAGGGGAGAGGGCCAGGCTGCCCACACTACAGACACAACTGCTCAGGTATGAATTCATGCTTTAATTATGAAATCAGCTTTGCAATATACAGACATGCCTGGCCTACATACAGACATACCTGGCCCAAAAATATACATACCTGGCCTACATACAGACATACCTGGCCCACATCCAGACATACCTGGCCTACATACAGACATACCTGGCCCACATCCAGACATACCTGGCCTACATACAGACATACCTGGCCCACATACAGACATACCTGGCCCACATACATACATACCTGGCCTACATACAGACATACCTGGCCTACATACAGACATACCTGGCCCACATACAGACATACCTGGCCCAAAAATAGACATACCTGGCCTACATCCAGACACACCTGGCCCACATACAGACATACCTGGCCCAAAAATAGACATACCTGGCCTACATCCAGACATACCTGGGGTGTAAAAACAGTCCTGGGCCAGGCCTATGTTGACCTTTAACCTGAAAAAGCAATCCACAGCCCTCTCCTCCAGCTGTTACTGATCTGTCTCATCACATCCTGTCTCATCACATCCTGTCTGTTCCCCAGGTCTGCGCTGGCTGCGGTGCGTCCGGGGCGTGGCCGTCTACTCCACCTGCACGTTGTCCCGCTCTGAGAACCAGGAAGTGGTGGAGGCGGTCCTAAACACCTGTCCAGGGGTGGAGCTTCAAGACCTGGAGGAGGAGCTAGCCCTTCCACTCCAGGAACACTTCACCTTCACCCCGTTAGGCCACACCCCCTCGTTAGGCCTCCTTGTTGTTCCACAGCAGGGTCAGACCTGGGGCCCATGTTCCTGTCGCGCATCAAGAGGATTCACTGATTGGTTGATTGACTCGCTGACTTCCTGTCACGTATCAAGAGGACGAACTGACTGAGCATGTCAGACGCTGAGGCTGGTCTTCGATGGATTCCACAATGCAACATGTTTTCATGTGACGGCTACTGCTAACGAGCTAATAAACTGGTCACTATTTAGCACCTGATCATCACTGTTAATAAACTGGTCACTATTTAGCACCTGATCATCACTGTTAATAAACTGGTCACTATTTAGCACCTGATCATCACTGTTAATAAACTGGTCACTATTTAGCACCTGATCATCACTGTTAATAAACTGGTCACTATTTAACACCTGATCATCACTGTTAATAAACTGGTCACTATTTAGCACCTGGTCCTGATCATCACTGTTAATAAACGGGTCACTATTTAGCACCTGATCATCACTGTTAATAAACTGGTCACTATTTAGCACCTGATCATCACTGTTAATAAACTGGTCACTATTTAGCACCTGATCATCACTGTTAATAAACTGGTCACTATTTAGCACCTGATCATCACTGTTAATAAACTGGTCACTATTTAGCACCTGATCATCACTGTTAATAAACTGGTCACTATTTAACACCTGATCATCACTGTTAATAAACTGGTCACTATTTAGCACCTGGTCCTGATCATCACTGTTAATAAACGGGTCACTATTTAGCACCTGATCATCACTGTTAATAAACTGGTCACTATTTAGCACCTGATCATCACTGTTAATAAACTGGTCACTATTTAGCACCTAATCATCACTGTTAATAAACTGGTCACTATTTAGCACCTGACCCTGATCATCACTGTTAATAAACGGGTCACTATTTAGCACCTGACCATCACTGTTAATAAACGGGTCACTATTTAGCACCTGACCTGATCATCACTGTTAATGAACGGGTCACTATTTAGCACCTGACCATCACTGTTAATAAACTGGTCACTATTTAACACCTGATCATCACTGTTAATAAACTGGTCACTATTTAGCACCTGACCCTGATCAACTGGTCACTATTTAGCACCTGATCATCACTGTTAATAAACTGGTCACTATTTAGCACCTGGTCCTGATCATCACTGTTAATAAACGGGTCACTATTTAGCACCTGATCATCACTGTTAATAAACTGGTCACTATTTAGCACCTGATCATCACTGTTAATAAACTGGTCACTATTTAGCACTGCTAATCATCACTGTTAATAAACTGGTCACTATTTAGCACCTGACCCTGATCATCACTGTTAATGAACGGGTCACTATTTAGCACCTGACCATCACTGTTAATAAACGGGTCACTATTTAGCACCTGATCCTGATCATCACTGTTAATAAACTGGTCACTATTTAGCACCTGATCCTGATCATCACTGTTAATGAACTGGTCACTATTTAGCACCTGATCATCACTGTTAATAAACGGGTCACTATTTAGCACCTGACCCTGATCATCACTGTTAATAAACTGGTCACTATTTAGCACCTGATCCTGATCATCACTGTTAATGAACTGGTCACTATTTAGCACCTGATGATCACTGTTAATAAACGGGTCACTATTTAGCACCTGATCATCACTGTTAATAAACGGGTCACTATTTAGCACCTGATCATCACTGTTAATAAACGGGTCACTATTTAGCACCTGATCCTGATGATCACTGTTAATAAACGGGTCACTATTTAGCACCTGATCATCACTGTTAATAAACTGGTCACTATTTAGCACCTGGTCCTGATCATCACTGTTAATAAACTGGTCACTATTTAGCACCTGGTCCTGATCATCACTGTTAATGAACTGCTCACTATTTAGCACCTGACCCTGATCATCACTGTTAATGAACTGCTCACTATTTAGCACCTGACCCTGATCATCACTGTTAATAAACGGGTCACTATTTAGCACCTGACCCTGATCATCACTGTTAATAAACTGGTCACTATTTAGCACCTGATCATCACTGTTAATAAACTGCTCACTATTTAGCACCTGATCATCACTGTTAATAAACTGGTCACTATTTAGCACCTGATCCTGATCATCACTGTTAATAAACTGCTCACTATTTAGCACCTGATCCTGATCATCACTGTTAATAAACTGCTCACTATTTAGCACCTGACCCTGATCATCACTGTTAATAAACTGCTCACTATTTAGCACCTGATCCTGATCATCACTGTTAATAAACGGGTCACTATTTAGCACCTGATCCTGATCATCACTGTTAATAAACTGGTCACTATTTAGCACCTGACCCTGATCATCACTGTTAATAAACTGCTCACTATTTAGCACCTGATCATCACTGTTAATGAACTGCTCACTATTTAGCACCTGACCCTGATCATCACTGTTAATAAACTGGTCACTATTTAGCACCTGACCCTGATCATCACTGTTAATAAACTGGTCACTATTTAGCACCTGACCCTGATCATCACTGTTAATAAACTGCTCACTATTTAGCACCTGATCATCACTGTTAATGAACTGCTCACTATTTAGCACCTGACCATCACTGTTAATGAACTGCTCACTATTTAGCACCTGATCATCACTGTTAATGAACTGGTCACTATTTAGCACCTGATCCTGATCATCACTGTTAATGAACGGGTCACTATTTAGCACCTGACCCTGATCATCACTGTTAATAAACTGCTCACTATTTAGCACCTGATCCTGATCATCACTGTTAATAAACTGGTCACTATTTAGCACCTGATCCTGATCATCACTGTTAATAAACTGGTCACTATTTAGCACCTGATCCTGATCATCACTGTTAATAAACTGGTCACTATTTAGCACCTGATCCTGATCATCACTGTTAATAAACTGGTCACTATTTAGCACCTGATCCTGATCATCACTGTTAATAAACTGGTCACTATTTAGCACCTGATCATCACTGTTAATGAACTGGTCACTATTTAGCACCTGATCCTGATCATCACTGTTAATGAACTGGTCACTATTTAGCACCTGATCATCACTGTTAATGAACTGCTCACTATTTAGCACCTGATCATCACTGTTAATGAACTGGTCACTATTTAGCACCTGATCATCACTGTTAATAGACTGGTCACTATTTAGCACCTGACCCTGCTCATCACTGTTAATAAACGGGTCACTATTTAGCACCTGACCCTGATCATCACTGTTAATAAACGGGTCACTATTTAGCACCTGACCCTGATCATCACTGTTAATAAACGGGTCACTATTTAGCACCTGATCCTGATCATCACTGTTAATAAACGGGTCACTATTTAGCACCTGACCCTGATCATCACTGTTAATAAACGGGTCACTATTTAGCACCTGATCATCACTGTTAATAAACTGGTCACTATTTAGCACCTGATCATCACTGTTAATAAACTGGTCACTATTTAGCACCTGACCCTGCTCATCACTGTTAATAAACGGGTCACTATTTAGCACCTGATCATCACTGTTAATAAACTGGTCACTATTTAGCACCTGATCATCACTGTTAATGAACTGGTCACTATTTAGCACCTGATCATCACTGTTAATAAACTGGTCACTATTTAGCACCTGATCATCACTGTTAATAAACTGGTCACTATTTAGCACCTGATCATCACTGTTAATAAACGGGTCACTATTTAGCACCTGATCCTGATCATCACTGTTAATAAACGGGTCACTATTTAGCACCTGATCATCACTGTTAATAAACGGGTCACTATTTAGCACCTGATCATCACTGTTAATAAACGGGTCACTATTTAGCACCTGATCCTGATCATCACTGTTAATAAACTGGTCACTATTTAGCACCTGATCATCACTGTTAATAAACTGGTCACTATTTAGCACCTGATCCTGATCATCACTGTTAATAAACTGGTCACTATTTAGCACCTGATCATCACTGTTAATAAACTGGTCACTATTTAGCACCTGATCATCACTGTTAATAAACGGGTCACTATTTAGCACCTGATCCTGATCATCACTGTTAATAAACGGGTCACTATTTAGCACCTGATCATCACTGTTAATAAACGGGTCACTATTTAGCACCTGATCCTGATCATCACTGTTAATAAACTGGTCACTATTTAGCACCTGATCATCACTGTTAATAAACTGGTCACTATTTAGCACCTGATCCTGATCATCACTGTTAATAAACTGGTCACTATTTAGCACCTGATCATCACTGTTAATAAACTGGTCACTATTTAGCACCTGATCCTGATCATCACTGTTAGTAAACTGGTCACTATTTAGCACCTGATCCTGATCATCACTGTTAATAAACTGCTCACTATTTAGCACCTGATCATCACTGTTAATGAACTGCTCACTATTTAGCAACTGATCCTGCTCATCACTGTTAATAAACTGGTCACTATTTAGCACCTGACCCTGCTCATCACTGTTAATAAACGGGTCACTATTTAGCACCTGATCCTGCTGATCACTGTTAATAAACGGGTCACTATTTAGCACCTGATCCTGCTGATCACTGTTAATAACATCCGGATCCTACAACATAAACCAATTCTAGATTTTCCTCATTTAAAAACATTGGAGAGAATTTAAATGTCCGTATACCTCCTGATGAGGGGTTCAGGTTGTAGGGTATCTGATGGGGCTCAACCCCTCAGGATGAGGTTGTAGGGTAACTGATGGGGCTCAACCCCTCAGGATGAGGTTGTAGGGTAACTGATGGGGCTCAACCCCTCATGATGAGGTTGTAGGGTAACTGATGGGGCTCAACCCCTCAGGATGAGGTTGTAGGGTAACTGATGGGGCTCAACCCCTCAGGATGAGGTTGTAGGGTAACTGATGGGGCTCAACCCCTCATGATGAGGTTGTAGGGTAACTGATGGGGCTCAACCCCTCAGGATGAGGTTGTAGGGTAACTGATGGGGCTCAACCCCTCAGGATGAGGTTGTAGGGTAACTGATAGGGCTCAACCCCTCAGGATGAGGTTGTAGGGTAACTGATGGGGCTCAACCCCTCAGGATGAGGTTGTAGGGTATCTGATGGGGCTCAACCCCTCAGGATGAGGTTGTAGGGTAACTGATGGGGCTCAGCCCCCTCAGGATGAGGTTGTAGGGTAACTGATGGGGCTCAACCCCTCAGGATGAGGTTGTAGGGTAACTGATGGGGCTCAACCCCTCAGGATGAGGTTGTAGGGTAACTGATGGGGCTCAACCCCTCATGATGAGGTTGTAGGGTAACTGATAGGGCTCAACCCCTCATGATGAGGTTGTAGGGTAACTGATAGGGCTCAACCCCTCAGGATGAGGTTGTAGGGTAACTGATAGGGCTCAACCCCTCATGATGAGGTTGTAGGGTAACTGATGGGGCTCAACCCCTCAGGATGAGGTTGTAGGGTAACTGATGGGGCTCAACCCCTCATGATGAGGTTGTAGGGTATCTGATGGGGCTCAACCCCTCAGGATGAGGTTGTAGGGTAACTGATGGGGCTCAACCCCTCATGATGAGGTTGTAGGGTAACTGATGAGGCTCAACCCTCAGGATGAGGTTGTAGGGTAACTGATGGGGCTCAACCCCTCAGGATGAGGTTGTAGGGTAACTGATGGGGCTCAACCCCTCAGGATGAGGTGTTGTTGTTCCACAGTAGTGCACTATATAGGGAATAGGGTTCTATAGGGCCCTGGTCTAAAGTAGTGTACTATGTAGGGAATAGGGTTCTATAGGGCCCTGGTCAAAGTAGTGCACTATATATAGGGAATAGGGTTCTATAGGGCCCTGGTCTAAAGTAGTGTACTATATAGGGAATAGGGTTCTATAGGGCCCTGGTCTAAAGTAGTGCACTATATATAGGGAATAGGGTTCTATAGGGCCCTGGTCTAAAGTAGTGTACTATATAGGGTTCTATAGGGTCCTGGTCTAAAGTAGTGTACTATATAGGGTTCTATAGGGCCCTGGTCTAAAGTAGTGTACTATATAGGGAATAGGGTTCTATAGGGCCCTGGTCTAAAGTAGTGCACTATATATAGGGAATAGGGTTCTATAGGGCCCTGGTCTAAAGTAGTGTACTATATAGGGAATAGGGTTCTATAGGGCCCTGGTCTAAAGTAGTGTACTATATAGGGAATAGGGTTCTATAGGGCCCTGGTCTAAAGTAGTGTACTATATAGGGAATAGGGTTCTATAGGGCCCTGGTCTAAAGTAGTGTACTATATAGGGAATAGGGTTCTATAGGGCCCTGGTCTAAAGTAGTGTACTATGTAGGGAATAGGGTTCTATAGGGCCCTGGTCTAAAGTAGTGCACTATATATAGGGAATAGGGTTCTATAGGGCCCTGGTCTAAAAGTAGTGTACTATGTAGGGAATAGGGTTCTATAGGACCCTGGTCTAAAGTAGTGTACTATATAGGGAATA
>NW_026283623.1:152500-180000 GCF_023373465.1 Oncorhynchus keta
TATGTCAAGGAAAGAGCTGATATAATGAATCACCTGGTCAGTCTGTGAATCACCTGGTCAGTCTATGTCATGGAAAGAGCTGATGTAATGAATCACCTGGTCAGTCTATGTCACGGAAAGAGCTGATGTAATGAATCACCTGGTCAGTCTATGTCAAGGAAAGAGCTGATGTAATGAATCACCTGGTCAGTCTGTCATGAATCACCTGGTCAGTCTATGTTAAGGAAAGAGCTGATATAATGAATCACCTGGTCAGTCTGCTGATGTCAGGAATCACCTGGTCAGTCTATGTCTGATGTAATGAATCACCTGGTCAGTCTATGTCAAGGAAAGAGCTGATGTAATGAATCACCTGGTCAGTCTATGTCAAGGAAAGAGCTGATGTAATGAATCACCTGGTCAGTCTGTCAGGAATCACCTGGTCAGTCTATGTCAAGGAAAGAGCTGATGTAATGAATCAGGTCAGTCTATGTCAAGGAAAGAGCTGATGTAATGAATCATCAGGAATCACTGATGTAATGAATCTGGTCAGTCTGATGTAATGAATCATCAGGTCAGTCTATGTCAAGGAAAGAGCTGATGTAATGAATCACCTGGTCAGTCTATGTCAAGGAAAGAGCTGATGTAATGAATCACCTGGTCAGTCTGTCAGGTCAGTCTATGTCAAGGAAAAGAGCTGAGGAATCACCTGGTCAGTCTATGTCAAGGAAAGAGCTGATGTAATGAATCACCTGGTCAGTCTATGTCAAGGAAAGAGCTGATGTAATGAATCACCTGGTCAGTCTATGTCAAGGAAAGAGCTGATGTAATGAATCTGGTCAGTCTGGAATCACCTGGTCAGTCTATGTCAAGGAAAGAGCTGATGTAATGAATCACCTGGTCAGTCTATGTCAAGGAAAGAGCTGATGTAATGAATCACCTGGTCAGTCTATGTCAGGAAAGAGCTGATAATGAATCACCTGGTCAGTCTATGTCAAGGAAAGAGCTGATGTAATGAATCACCTGGTCAGTCTGTCAGGAATCACCTGGTCAGTCTATGTCAGAGGAAAGAGCTGATGTAATGAATCACCTGGTCAGTTATGTCACGGAAAGAGCTAATGTAATGAATCACCTGGTCAGTCTATGTCAAGGAAAGATGAATCACCTGGTCAGTCTGTCTATGTCAAGGAAAGAGCTGATATAATGAATCACCTGGTCAGTCTGTCAGGAATCACCTGGTCAGTCTATGTCAAGGAAAGAGTGATATAATGAATCACCTGGTCAGGAAAGAGCTGATGTAATGAATCACCTGGTCAGTCTATGTCAAGGAAAGAGCTGATATAATGAATCACCTGGTCAGTCTATGTCAGTCTATGGAAAGAGCTGATGTAATGAATCACCTGGTCAGTCTATGTCAAGGAAAGAGCTGATGTAATCAGGAATCACCTGGTCAGTCTATGTCAAGGAAAGAGCTGATGTAATGAATCACCTGGTCAGAATCTATGTCACAGAAAGAGCTGAATCACCTGGTCAGTCTATGTCACGGAAAGAGCTGATGTAATGAATCAATCACCTGGTCAGTCTATGTAAGGAAAGAGCTGATGTAATGAATCACCTGGTCAGTCTATGTCAGGAAAGAGCTGATGTAATGAAGTCTGTGTCACCTGGTCAGAAAGAGCTAATGTAAATCACCTGGTCAGTCTATGTTAAGGAAAGAGCTGATGTAATGAATCACCTGGTCAGTCTGTCAGGAATCACCTGGTCAGAGCTGTCATGGAATCATGTCTATGTTAAGGAAAGAGCTGATGTAATGAATCACCTGGTCAGTCTATGTCACGGAAAGAGCTGATGTAATGAATCACCTGGTCAGTCTATGTCAAGGAAAGAGCTGATGTAATGAATCACCTGGTCAGTCTGTCAGGAATCATGGTCAAGGAAAGAGCTGATGTAATGAATCTGGTCACCTGGTCAGTCTATGTCAAGGAAAGAGCTGATGTAATGAATCACCTGGTCAGTCTATGTCAAGGAAAGAGCTGATGTAATGAATCACCTGGTCAGTCTATGTCAAGGAAAGAGCTGATGTAATGAATCACCTGGTCAGTCTGTCAGGAATCACCTGGTCAGTCTATGTCAAGGAAAGAGCTGATGTAATGAATCATCAGGTCAGTCTATGTCAAGGAAAGAGCTGATGTAATGAATCATCAGGTCAGTCTATGTCACGGAAAGAGCTGATGTAATGAATCATCAGGTCAGTCTATGTCAAGGAAAGAGCTGATGTCAGTCTATGTCACGGAAAGAGCTGATGTAATGAATCACCTGGTCAGTCTGTCAGGAATCATCAGGTCAGTCTATGTCAAGGAAAGAGCTGATGTAATGAATCACCTGGCCAGTCTGTAATGAATCACCTGGTCAGTCTATGTCAAGGAAAGAGCTGATGTAATGAATCCCTCCCAAAGAGCTCGCTGAGGACCTGCGTCATGTTTCCTCAGTCTGAATTGGGCCCCTCTTTGCCCTACAGCTTGAATACTGAAAGCATGCATTCCAAATAGCACCCTGTACAGTGCACTACTTTAGAACTGAGACCATAGGGCTCTGGTCAAATGCAGTGCACTACATAGAAAGGGGGCCCATTTGGGACAGAGCTAGAGTTTCACTCATCCTATTCTCTATTTCTCTGTTCTGTTTCTCTTTGTCAGTCTCCAGGGTGAGAGCGAGGGACTGTCGGAGAGACGCGCAGACAGTCGCCTCTGTTTCTGGTGGTGGATCATGGGTAATTGAAAGTGGTGTCACAGACGCTGGCGTTTGACAGTTGTGGAGGTTTGAAGCCTCTGTCATGGCATTTTCTTTTAGTTACCAATTGCTTGTTGTCCACAGAATGCACTCTCTCTCTCGCTGTACCCCCCCCACCACCGCCCCCAGCGCCCCCGCCACCAACCAGGGCTGTCTCACTGAACCCCTCCCCCGCCACCAACCAGGGCTGTCTCACTGAACCCCTCCCCGCCACCAACCAGGGCTGTCTCACTGAACCCCTCCCCGCCACCAACCAGGGCTGTCTCACTGAACCCCTCCCCGCCACCAACCAGGGCTGTCTCACTGAACCCCTCCCCGCCACCAACCAGGGCTGTCTCACTGAACCCCTCCCCGTCACCAACCAGGGCTGTCTCACTGAACCCCTCCCCGTCACCAACCAGGGCTGTCTCACTGAACCCTCCCCCCGTCACCAACCAGGGCTGTCTCACTGAACCCCTCCCCCGTCACCAACCAGGGCTGTCTCACTGAACCCCTCCCCCGCCACCAACCAGGGCTGTCTCACTGAACCCCTCCCCGTCACCAACCAGGGCTGTCTCACTGAACCCCTCCCCGTCACCAACCAGGGCTGTCTCACTGAACCCCTCCCCATCACCAACCAGGGCCCCCGCCACCAACCAGGGCTGTCTCACTGAACCCCTCCCCCATCACCAACCAGGGCCCCCGCCACCAACCAGGGCTGTCTCACTGAACCCCTCCCCCATCACCAACCAGGGCCCCCGCCACCAACCAGGGCTGTCTCACTGAACCCCTCCCCCATCACCAACCAGGGCCCCGTCACCAACCAGGGCTGTCTCACTGAACCCCTCCCCGTCACCAACCAGGGCTGTCTCACTGAACCCCTCCCCCGTCACCAACCAGGGCTGTCTCACTGAACCCCTCCCCGTCACCAACCAGGGCTGTCTCACTGAACCCCTCCCCGTCACCAACCAGGGCTGTCTCACTGAACCCCTCCCCGTCACCAACCAGGGCTGTCTCACTGAACCCCTCCCCCGTCACCAACCAGGGCTGTCTATACTGAACCCCTCCCCGTCACCAACCAGGGCTGTCTCACTGAACCCCTCCCCCGCCACCAACCAGGGCTGTCTCACTGAACCCCTCCCCGTCACCAACCAGGGCTGTCTCACTGTGTTCCCAGCTAGCACATAACGTTCAGAGAACCATATGTTGCTGAGAGCGTGGTTGTCCTATGTTTTGTTTTTGTATAGAACCTTCCCACATCGTTCTGGGAAAGGTGCAGGATCGTTACCTGGGTTTGGAACACGCTCAGCACATTTTTACAAATGTTCTCAAATAGTTCAGAGGACATTAAGAAAACTTTCCATTAAAAAAAAACAAAACAAGAAAACTTGAGTGATGTTCAGACAACGTTCTAAAAAAAAAAGTTTATTTAAAAACATACACATTCCGTTCTGTGTCAACAAAACTCTCTCTGTCCTCCAGCTGGTTTTAGCGTGTTCAGGTGTGTTGGCCACGCCCACTAATTGGCCACACCTAATAATAATGTTCTGGCCATGTTCTGTTATAATCTCCACCCGGCACAGCCAGAAGAGGACTGGCCACCCCTCATAGCCTGGTTCCTCTCTAGGTTTCTTCCAAGGTTCTGGACTTTCTAGGGAGTTTTCCTAGCCACCGTGCTTTTACACCTGCATTGCTTGCTGTTTGGGGTTTTAGGCTGAGGGTTTCTGTACAGCACTTTGAGACATCAGCCGATGTACGAAGGGATTTATAAATACATGTGATATGAGAACCTCCCTGGAAAACCAGAACAGGCGAAATGCTCAGTTTCCCCGGTCAGGAAACATGTGGCTTTGTTCCCACAGCCAACGTGAAGCATTAAAAACATACATTTGCACAACTTCCAAGGAACCAAATGTGCTAGCTGGGTTTCTCTGGTGTTTCTTCTTGTTTGGCTCTTGAGAAACATCAACGGTGTAGGGCTGTATATAGGACACACAGGGTGTAGGGCTGTATATAGGACACATCAGGGTGTAGGGCTGTATATAGGACACACAGGGTGTAGGGCTGTATATAGGACACATCAAGGGTGTAGGGCTGTATATAGGACACATCAAGGGTGTAGGGCTGTATATAGGACACATCAAGGGTTGTAGGGCTGTATATAGGACACATCCAGGGTGTAGGGCTGTATATAGGACACACAGGGTATAGGGCTGTATATAGGACACATCCAGGGTTTAGGGCTGTATATAGGACACATCAAGGGTGTAGGGCTGTATATAGGACACATCCAGGGTTTAGGGCTGTATATAGGACACATCCAGGGTGTAGGGCTGTATATAGGACACATCAAGGGTGTAGGGCTGTATATAGGACACATCCAGGGTGTAGGGCTGTATATAGGACACATCAGGGTGTAGGGCTGTATATAGGACACATCCAGGGTGTAGGGCTGTATATAGGACACATCCAGGGTTTAGGGCTGTATATAGGACACATCCAGGGTGTAGGGCTGTATATAGGACACATCCAGGGTGTAGGGCTGTATATAGGACACATCCAGGGTGTAGGGCTGTATATAGGACACATCCAGGGTTTAGGGCTGTATATAGGACACATCCAGGGTGTAGGGCTGTATATAGGACACATCCAGGGTGTAGGGCTGTATATAGGACACATCAAGGGTGTAGGGCTGTATATAGGACACACAGGGTGTAGGGCTGTATATAGGACACATCAGGGTGTAGGGCTGTATATAGGACACATCCAGGGTGTAGGGCTGTATATAGGACACATCCAGGGTGTAGGGCTGTATATAGGACACATCAGGGTGTAGGGCTGTATATAGGACACATCAAGGGTGTAGGGCTGTATATAGGACACATCCAGGGTGTAGGGCTGTATATAGGACACATCCAGGGTGTAGGGCTGTATATAGGACACATCAAGGGTGTAGGGCTGTATATAGGACACATCAAGGGTGTAGGGCTGTATATAGGACACATCCAGGGTGTAGGGCTGTATATAGGACACACAGGGTGTAGGGCTGTATATAGGACACATCCAGGGTGTAGGGCTGTATATAGGACACATCAGGGTGTAGGGCTGTATATAGGACACATCCAGGGTGTAGGGCTGTATATAGGACACATCCAGGGTGTAGGGCTGTATATAGGACACATCAAGGGTGTAGGGCTGTATATAGGACACATCCAGGGTGTAGGGCTGTATATAGGACACACAGGGTGTAGGGCTGTATATAGGACACATCCAGGGTGTAGGGCTGTATATAGGACACATCAGGGTTTAGGGCTGTATATAGGACACATCCAGGGTTGTAGGGCTGTATATAGGACACATCCAGGGTGTAGGGCTGTATATAGGACACATCCAGGGTGTAGGGCTGTATATAGGACACATCCAAGGGTGTAGGGCTGTATATAGGACACATCCAGGGTGTAGGGCTGTATATAGGACACATCCAGGGTGTAGGGCTGTATATAGGACACATCAGGGTGTAGGGCTGTATATAGGACACATCAAGGGTGTAGGGCTGTATATAGGACACATCCAGGGTTTAGGGCTGTATATAGGACACATCAAGGGTGTAGGGCTGTATATAGGACACATCAAGGGTGTAGGGCTGTATATAGGACACATCAAGGGTTTAGGGCTGTATATAGGACACATCCAGGGTGTAGGGCTGTATATAGGACACATCAGGGTGTAGGGCTGTATATAGGACACACAGGGTTTAGGGCTGTATATAGGACACATCCAGGGTGTAGGGCTGTATATAGGACACATCCAGGGTGTAGGGCTGTATATAGGACACATCAAGGGTGTAGCCATCCAGGGGTTAAGGCTGTATATAGGACACATCAGGGTGTAGGGCTGTATATAGGACACATCAGGGTTTAGGGCTGTATATAGGACACATCAAGGGTGTAGGGCTGTATATAGGACACATCCAGGGTGTAGGGCTGTATATAGGACACATCCAGGGTGTAGGGCTGTATATAGGACACATCCAGGGTGTAGGGCTGTATATAGGACACATTAAGGGTTTAGGGCTGTATATAGGACACATCCAGGGTGTAGGGCTGTATATAGGACACATCCAGGGTTTAGGGCTGTATATAGGACACATCAGGGTGTAGGGCTGTATATAGGACACATCAAGGGTGTAGGGCTGTATATAGGACACATCAAGGGTTTAGGGCTGTATATAGGACACATCCAGGGTGTAGGGCTGTATATAGGACACAAGGGTGTAGTAGGGCTGTATATAGGACACATCAGGGTGTAGGGCTGTATATAGGACACATCAAGGGTGTAGGGCTGTATATAGGACACATCCAGGGTGTAGGGCTGTATATAGGACACAAGGGTGTAGGGCTGTATATAGGACACATCAGGGTGTAGGGCTGTATATAGGACACATCAAGGGTGTAGGGCTGTATATAGGACACATCAAGGGTGTAGGGCTGTATATAGGACACATCAAGGGTTTAGGGCTGTATATAGGACACATCCAGGGTGTAGGGCTGTATATAGGACACATCAAGGGTGTAGGGCTGTATATAGGACACATCAAGGGTGTAGGGCTGTATATAGGACACATCAAGGGTGTAGGGCTGTATATAGGACACACTAAGGGTGTAGGGCTGTATATAGGACACATCAAGGGTGTAGGGCTGTATATAGGACACATCCAGGGTGTAGGGCTGTATATAGGACACATCCAGGGTGTAGGGCTGTATATAGGACACATCAAGGGTGTAGGGCTGTATATAGGACACATCAAGGGTGTAGGGCTGTATATAGGACACATCAAGGGTTTAGGGCTGTATATAGGACACATCAAGGGTTTAGGGCTGTATATAGGACACATCCAGGGTTTAGGGCTGTATATAGGACACATCCAGGGTGTAGGGCTGTATATAGGACACATCAAGGGTTAGGGCTGTATATAGGACACATCAAGGGAGTAGGGCTGTATATAGGACACATCAAGGGTGTAGGGCTGTATATAGGACACATCAAGGGTGTAGGGCTGTATATAGGACACATCCAGGGTGTAGGGCTGTATATAGGACACATCAAGGGTGTAGGGCTGTATATAGGACACATCAAGGGTGTAGGGCTGTATATAGGACACATCAAGGGTGTAGGGCTGTATATAGGACACATCAAGGGTTTAGGGCTGTATATAGGACACATCAAGGGTGTAGGGCTGTATACAGGACACATCCAGGGTGTAGGGCTGTATATAGGACACATCCAGGGTGTAGGGCTGTATATAGGACACATCAAGGGTGTAGGGCTGTATATAGGACACATCAAGGGTGTAGGGCTGTATATAGGACACACAAGGGTGTAGGGCTGTATATAGGACACATCAGGGTGTAGGGCTGTATATAGGACACATTAAGGGTGTAGGGCTGTATACCCCATCAGTCAATAAAACCCCATCAGTCAATAATACCATCATCAGTCAATAAAACCCATCAGTCAATAATAGGGCATCAGTCAATAATACCCCCATCAGTCAGGGTAATACCCCATGAGTTAATAATACCCCATCAGTCAATAATACCCCATCAGTCAATAAAACCCCATCAGTCAATAATAGGGCATCAGTCAATAATACCCCATCAGTCAATAATACCCCATCAGTTAATAATACCCCATCAGTCAATAAAACCCCATCAGTCAATAATACCCATCAGTCAATAATACCCCATCAGTCAATAATACCCCATCAGTCAATAATACCCCATCAGTTAATAATACCCCATCAGTCAATAGGACCCATCAGTCAATAATACCCCATCAGTCAATAATACCCCATCAGTCAATAATACCCCATCAGTCAATAATACCCCATCAGTCAATAATACCCCATCAGTCAATAATACCCCATCAGTCAATAATACCCCATCAGTCAATAATACCCCATCAGTCAATAATACCCCATCAATCAATAATACCCCATCAGTCAATAATACCCCATCAGTCAATAATACCCCATCAGTCAATAATACCCCATCAGTCAATAATACCCCATCAGTCAATAATACCCCATCAGTCAATAATACCCCATCAGTCAATAATACCCCATCAGTCAATAATACCCCATCAGTTAATAATACCCATCAGTCAATAATACCCCATCAGTCAATAATACCCCATCAGTCAATAATACCCCATCAGTCAATAATACCCCATCAGTCAATAATACCCCATCAGTCAATAATACCCCATCAATCAATAATACCCCATCAGTCAATAATACCCCATCAGTCAATAATACCCCATCAGTCAATAATACCCCATCAGTCAATAATACCCCATCAGTCAATACCCCATCAGTCAATAATACCCCATCAGTCAATAATACCCCATCAGTCAATAATACCCCATCAGTTAATAATACCCCATCAGTCAATAAAACCCCATCAGTCAATAATACCCCATCAGTCAATAATACCCCATCAGTCAATAATACCCCATCAGTCAATAATACCCCATCAGTCAATAATACCCCATCAGTTAATAATACCCCATCAGTCAATAATACCCCATCAGTCAATAATACCCCATCAGTCAATAATACCCCATCAGTCAATAATACCCCATCAGTCAATAATACCCCATCAGTCAGTAATACCCCATCAGTCAATACCCCATCAGTCAATAATACCCCATCAGTCAATAATACCCCATCAGTCAATAATACCCCATCAGTCAATAATACCCCATCAGTCAATAATACCCCATCAGTCAATAATACCCCATCAGTCAATAATACCCCATCAGTCAATAATACCCCATCAGTCAATAATACCCCATCAGTCAATAATACCCCATCAGTCAATAATACCCCATCAGTCAATAATACCCCATCAGTCAATAATACCCCATCAGTCAATAATACCCCATCAGTCAATAATACCCCATCAGTCAATAATACCCCATCAGTCAATACCCCATCAGTCAGTAATACCCCATCAGTCAATAATACCCCATCAGTCAATACCCCATCAGTCAATAATACCCCATCAGTCAATAATACCCCATCAGTCAATAATACCCCATCAGTCAATACCCCATCAGTCAATAATACCCCATCAGTCAATAATACCCCATCAGTCAATACCCCATCAGTCAATAATACCCATCAGTCAATAATACCCCATCAGTCAATACCCCATCAGTCAATAATACCCCATCAGTCAGTAATACCCCATCAGTCAATAATACCCATCAGTCAATAATACCCATCAGTCAATAATACCCCATCAGTCAATACCCCATCAGTCAATAATACCCCATCAGTCAGTAATACCCCATCAGTCAATAATACCCCATCAGTCAATACCCATCAGTCAATAATACCCCATCAGTCAATAATACCCCATCAGTCAATAATACCCCATCAGTCAATAATACCCATCAGTCAATAATACCCCATCAGTCAATAATACCCCATCAGTCAATAATACCCCATCAGTCAATAATACCCCATCAGTCAATAATACCCCATCAGTCAATAATACCCCATCAGTCAATAATACCCCATCAGTCAATAATACCCCATCAGTCAATAATACCCCATCAGTCAATAATACCCCAGTCAATAATACCCCATCAGTCAATACCCCATCAGTCCCCATCAGTCAATAATACCCCATCAGTCAATACCCCATCAGTCAATAATACCCCATCAGTCAATAATACCCCATCAGTCAATAATACCCGTCAGTCAATAATACCCCATCAGTCAATAATACCCCATCAGTCAATAATACCCCATCAGTCAATACCCCATCAGTCAATAATACCCCATCAGTCAATAATACCCCATCAGTCAATAATACCCCATCAGTCAATAATACCCCATCAGTCAATAATACCCCATCAGTCAATAAACCCCATCAGTCAATAATACCCCATCAGTCAATAATAACCCATCAGTCAATAATACCCCGTCAGTCAATAATACCCCATCAGTCAATAATACCCCATCAGTCAATAATACCCCATCAGTCAATAATACCCCATCAGTCAATAATACCCCATCAGTCAATAATACCCCATCAGTCAATAATACCCCATCAGTCAATAATACCCCATCAGTCAATAATACCCCATCAGTCAATACCCCATCAGTCAATAATACATCCAATAATACATCAGTCAATAATACCCCATCAGTCAATAATACCCCATCAGTTAATAATACCCCATCAGTCAATAATACCCCATCAGTCAATAATACCCCATCAGTTAATAATACCCCATCAGTCAATAATACCCCATCAGTCAATAATACCCCATCAGTCAATAATACCCCATCAGTCAATAATACCCCATCAGTCAATAATACCCCATCAGTCAATACCCCATCAGTCAATAAAACCCCATCAGTCAATAATACCCCATCAGTCAATAATACCCCATCAGTCAATAATACCCCATCAGTCAACAATACCCCATCAGTCAATAATACCCCATCAGTCAATAATACCCCATCAGTCAATACCCCATCAGTCAATAATACCCCATCAGTCAATAATACCCCATCAGTCAATAATACCCATCAGTCAATAATACCCCATCAGTCAATAACCCCATCAGTCAATAATACCCCATCAGTCAATAATACCCCATCAGTCAATAATACCCCATCAGTCAATAATACCCCATCAGTCAATAATACCCCATCAGTCAATAATACCCCATCAGTCAATAATACCCCATCAGTCAATAATACCCCATCAGTCAATAATACCCCATCAGTCAATAATACCCCATCAGTCAATAATACCCCATCAGTCAATAATACCCCATCAGTCAATAATACCCCATCAGTCAATAATACCCCATCAGTCAATAATACCCCATCAGTCAATAATACCCCATCAGTCAATAATACCCCATCAGTCAATAATACCCCATCAGTCAATAATACCCCATCAGTCAATAATACCCCATCAGTCAATAATACCCCATCAGTCAATAATACCCCATCAGTCAATAATACCCCATCAGTCAATAATACCCCATCAGTCAATAATACCCCATCAGTCAATAATACCCATCAGTCAATAATACCCCATCAGTCAATAATACCCCATCAGTTAATAATACCCCATCAGTCAATAATACCCCATCAGTTAATAATACCCCATCAGTCAATAATAATCAGTCAATACCCCATCAGTCAATACCCCATCAGTCAATAATACCCCATCAGTCAATAATACCCCATCAGTCAATAATACCCCATCAGTCAATAATACCCGATCAGTCAATAATACCCCATCAGTCAATAATACCCCATCAGTCAATAATACCCCATCAGTCAATAATACCCCATCAGTTAATAATACCCCATCAGTCAATAATACCCCATCAGTCAATAATACCCCATCAGTCAATAATACCCCATCAGTCAATAATACCCCATCAGTCAATAATACCCCATCAGTCAATAATACCCCATCAGTCAATAATACCCCATCAGTCAATAATACCCCATCAGTCAATAATACCCCATCAGTCAATAATACCCCATCAGTCAATAATACCCCATCAGTCAATAATACCCCATCAGTCAATAATACCATCAGTCAATAATACCCCATCAGTCAATAATACCCCTTCAGTCAATAATACCCCATCAGTCAATAATACCCATCAGTTAATAATACCCCATCAGTCAATAATACCCCATCAGTCAATAATACCCCATCAGTCAATAATACCCCATCAGTCAATAATACCCCATCAGTCAATAATACCCCATCAGTCAATAATACCCCATCAGTCAATAATACCCCATCAGTCAATAATACCCCATCAGTCAATAATACCCCATCAGTCAATAATACCCCATCAGTCAATAATACCCCATCAGTCAATAATACCCCATCAGTCAATAATACCCCATCAGTCAATAATACCCCATCAGTCAATAATACCCCATCAGTCAATAATACCCCATCAGTCAATAATACCCCATCAGTCAATAATACCCCATCAGTCAATAATACCCCATCAGTCAATAATACCCCATCAGTTAATAATACCCCATCAGTCAATAATACCCCATCAGTCAATAATACCCCATCAGTCAATAATACCCCATCAGTCAATAATACCCCATCAGTCAATACCCCATCAGTCAATACCCCATCAGTCAATAATACCCCATCAGTCAATAATACCCCATCAGTCAATAATACCCCATCAGTCAATAATACCCCACCCCATCAGTCAATAATACCCCATCAGTCAATAATACCCCATCAGTCAATAATACCCCATCAGTCAATAATACCCCATCAGTTAATAATACCCCATCAGTCAATAATACCCCATCAGTCAATAATACCCCATCAGTCAATAATACCCCATCAGTCAATAATACCCCATCAGTCAATAATACCCCATCAGTCAATAATACCCCATCAGTCAATAATACCCCATCAGTCAATAATACCCCATCAGTCAATAATACCCCATCAGTCAATAATACCCATCAGTCAATAATACCCCATCAGTCAATAATACCCCATCAGTCAATAATACCCCATCAGTCAATAATACCCCATCAGTCAATAATACCCCATCAGTCAATAATACCCCATCAGTCAATAATACCCCATCAGTCAATAATACCCCATCAGTCAATAATACCCCATCAGTCAATAATACCCCATCAGTCAATAATACCCCATCAGTCAATAATACCCCATCAGTCAATAATACCCCATCAGTCAATAATACCCCATCAGTCAATAATACCCCATCAGTCAATAATACCCCATCAGTCAATAATACCCCATCAGTCAATACCCCATCAGTCAATAATACCCCATCAGTCAATAATACCCCATCAGTCAATAATACCCCATCAGTCAATAATACCCCATCAGTCAATAATACCCCATCAGTCAATAATACCCCATCAGTCAATAATACCCCATCAGTCAATAATACCCCATCAGTCAATAATACCCCATCAGTCAATAATACCCCATCAGTTAATAATACCCCATCAGTCAATAATACCCCATCAGTCAATAATACCCATCAGTCAATAATACCCCATCAGTCAATAATACCCCATCAGTCAATACCCCATCAGTCAATACCCCATCAGTCAATAATACCCCATCAGTCAATAATACCCCATCAGTCAATAATACCCCATCAGTCAATAATACCCCATCAGTCAATAATACCCATCAGTCAATAATACCCCATCAGTCAATAATACCCCATCAGTCAATAATACCCCATCAGTCAATAACCCCATCAGTCAATACCCCATCAGTCAATAATACCCCATCAGTCAATAATACCCCATCAGTCAATAATACCCCATCAGTCAATACCCCATCAGTCAATAATACCCCATCAGTCAATAATACCCCATCAGTCAATAATACCCCATCAGTCAATAATACCCCATCAGTCAATAATACCCCATCAGTCAATAATACCCCATCAGTCAATAATACCCCATCAGTCAATAATACCCCATCAGTCAATAATACCCCATCAGTCAATAATACCCCATCAGTCAATAATACCCCATCAGTCAATAATACCCCATCAGTCAATAATACCCCATCAGTCAATAATACCCCATCAGTCAATAATACCCCATCAGTCAATAATACCCCATCAGTCAATAATACCCCATCAGTCAATAATACCCCATCAGTCAATACCCCATCAGTCAATAATACCCCATCAGTCAATAATACCCCATCAGTCAATAATACCCCTATCCCCATCAGTCAATAATACCCCATCAGTCAATAATACCCCATCAGTCAATAATACCCCATCAGTCAATAATACCCCATCAGTCAATATACCCCATCAGTCAATAATACCCCATCAGTCAATAATACCCATCAGTCAATAATACCCCGTCAGTCAATAATACCCCATCAGTCAATAATACCCCATCAGTCAATAATACCCCATCAGTCAATAATACCCCATCAGTCAATAATACCCCATCAGTCAATAATACCCCATCAGTCAATAATACCATCAGTCAATAATACCCCATCAGTCAATAATACCCCATCAGTTAATAATACCCCATCAGTCAATAATACCCCATCAGTCAATAATACCCCATCAGTCAATAATACCCCATCAGTCAATACCCCATCAGTCAATACCCCATCAGTCAATAATACCCCATCAGTCAATAATACCCCATCAGTCAATAATACCCCATCAGTCAATAATACCCCATCAGTCAATAATACCCCATCAGTCAATAATACCCCATCAGTCAATAATACCCCATCAGTCAATAATACCCCATCAGTTAATAATACCCCATCAGTCAATAATACCCCATCAGTCAATAATACCCCATCAGTTAATAATACCCCATCAGTCAATAATACCCCATCAGTCAATAATACCCCATCAGTCAATAATACCCCATCAGTCAATAATACCCCATCAGTTAATAATACCCCATCAGTCAATAATACCCCATCAGTCAATAATACCCCATCAGTTAATAATACCCCATCAGTCAATAATACCCCATCAGTCAATAATACCCCATCAGTCAATACCCCATCAGTCAATAATACCCCATCAGTCAATAATACCCCATCAGTCAATAATACCCCATCAGTCAATAATACCCCATCAGTCAATAATACCCCATCAGTCAATAATACCCCATCAGTCAATAATACCCCATCAGTTAATAATACCCCATCAGTCAATAATACCCCATCAGTCAATAATACCCCATCAGTCAATAATACCCCATCAGTCAATAATACCCCGTCAGTCAATAATACCCCATCAGTCAATAATACCCCATCAGTCAATAATACCCCATCAGTCAATAATAATACCCCATCAGTCAATAATACCCCATCAGTCAATAATACCCCATCAGTCAATAATACCCCATCAGTCAATAATACCCCATCAGTCAATAATACCCCATCAGTCAATAATACCCCATCAGTCAATAATACCCATCAGTCAATACCCCATCAGTCAATAATACCCCATCAGTCAATAATACCCCATCAGTCAATAATACCCCATCAGTCAATAATACCCCATCAGTCAATAATACCCCATCAGTCAATAATACCCCATCAGTCAATAATACCCCATCAGTCAATAATACCCATCAGTCAATAATACCCCATCAGTCAATAATACCCCATCAGTCAATAATACCCCATCAGTCAATAATACCCATCAGTCAATAATACCCCATCAGTCAATAATACCCCATCAGTCAATAATACCCCATCAGTCAATAATACCCCATCAGTCAATAATACCCCATCAGTCAATAATACCCCATCAGTCAATAATACCCCATCAGTCAATAATACCCCATCAGTCAATAATACCCCATCAGTCAATAATACCCCATCAGTCAATAATACCCCATCAGTCAATAATACCCCATCAGTCAATAATACCCATCAGTCAATAATACCCCATCAGTCAATAATACCCCATCAGTCAATAATACCCCATCAGTCAATAATACCCCATCAGTCAATAATACCCCATCAGTCAATAATACCCCATCAGTCAATAATACCCCATCAGTCAATAATACCCCATCAGTCAATAATACCCCATCAGTCAATAATACCCATCAGTCAATACCCCATCAGTCAATACCCCATCAGTCAATAATACCCCATCAGTCAATAATACCCCATCAGTCAATAATACCCCATCAGTCAATAATACCCCATCAGTCAATAATACCCCATCAGTCAATAATACCCCATCAGTCAATAATACCCCATCAGTCAATAATACCCCATCAGTCAATACCCCATCAGTCAATAATACCCCATCAATCAATAATACCCCATCAGTCAATAATACCCCATCAGTCAATACCCCATCAGTCAATAATACCCCATCAGTCAATAATACCCCATCAGTCAATAATACCCCATCAGTCAATAATACCCCATCAGTCAATAATACCCCATCAGTCAATAATACCCCATCAGTCAATAATACCCCATCAGTCAATAACCCCATCAGTCAATAATACCCCATCAGTCAATAATACCCCATCAGTCAATAATACCCCATCAGTCAATAATACCCATCAGTCAATAATACCCCATCAGTCAATAATACCCCATCAGTCAATAATACCCCATCAGTCAATAATACCCCATCAGTCAATAATACCCCATCAGTCAATAATACCCCATCAGTCAATAATACCCCATCAGTCAATACCCCATCAGTCAATAATACCCCATCAGTCAATAATACCCCATCAGTCAATAATACCCCATCAGTCAATAATACCCCATCAGTCAATACCCCATCAGTCAATAATACCCCATCAGTCAATAATACCCCATCAGTCAATAATACCCCATCAGTCAATAATACCCCATCAGTCAATAATACCCCATCAGTCAATAATACCCCATCAGTCAATAATACCCCATCAGTCAATAATACCCCATCAGTCAATAATACCCCATCAGTCAATAATACCCCATCAGTCAATAATACCCCATCAGTCAATAATACCCCATCAGTCAATAATACCCCATCAGTCAATAATACCGTCAGTCAATAATACCCCATCAGTCAATAATACCCGTCAGTCAATAATACCCCATCAGTCAATAATACCCCATCAGTCAATAATACCCCATCAGTCAATAATACCCCATCAGTCAATAATACCCCATCAGTCAATAATACCCCATCAGTCAATAATACCCCATCAGTCAATAATACCCCATCAGTCAATAATACCCCATCAGTTAATAATACCCCATCAGTCAATAATACCCCATCAGTCAATAATACCCCATCAGTCAATAATACCCCATCAGTCAATAATACCCCATCAGTCAATAATACCCCATCAGTCAATAATACCCCATCAGTCAATAATACCCCATCAGTCAATAATACCCCATCAGTCAATAATACCCCATCAGTCAATAAACCCCATCAGTCAATAATACCCCATCAGTCAATAATACCCCATCAGTCAATAATACCCCATCAGTCAATAATACCCCATCAGTCAATAATACCCCATCAGTCAATAATACCCCATCAGTCAATAATACCCCATCAGTCAATAATGCCCCATCAGTCAATAATACCCCATCAGTCAATAATACCCCATCAGTCAATAATACCCCATCAGTCAATAATACCCCATCAGTCAATAATACCCCATCAGTCAATAATACCCCATCAGTCAATAATACCCCATCAGTCAATAATACCCCATCAGTCAATAATACCCCATCAGTCAATAATACCCCATCAGTCAATAATACCCCATCAGTCAATAATACCCCTCAGTCAATAATACCCCATCAGTCAATAATACCCCATCAGTCAATAATACCCCATCAGTCAATAATACCCCATCAGTCAATAATACCCCATCAGTCAATACCCCATCATTCAATAATACCCCATCAGTCAATACCCCATCAGTTAATAATACCCCATCAGTCAATAATACCCCATCAGTCAATAATACCCCATCAGTCAATAATACCCCATCAGTCAATAATACCCCATCAGTCAATAATACCCCATCAGTCAATAATACCCCATCAGTCAATAATACCCCATCAGTCAATAATACCCCATCAGTCAATAATACCCCATCAGTCAATAATACCCCATCAGTCAATAATACCCCATCAGTCAATAATACCCCATCAGTCAATAATACCCCATCAGTCAATAATACCCCATCAGTCAATAATACCCCATCAGTCAATAATACCCCATCAGTCAATAATACCCCATCAGTCAATAATACCCCATCAGTCAATAATACCCCATCAGTCAATAATACCCCATCAGTCAATAATACCCCATCAGTCAATAATACCCCATCAGTCAATAATACCCCATCAGTCAATAATACCCCATCAGTCAATAATACCCCATCAGTCAATAATACCCCATCAGTCAATACCCCATCAGTCAATAATACCCCATCAGTCAATACCCCATCAGTCAATAATACCCCATCAGTCAATACCCCATCAGTCAATAATACCCCATCAGTCAATAATACCCCCTCAGTCAATAATACCCCATCAGTCAATAATACCCCATCAGTCAATAATACCCCATCAGTCAATAATACCCCATCAGTCAATAATACCCCATCAGTCAATAATACCCCATCAGTCAATAATACCCCATCAGTCAATAATACCCCATCAGTCAATAATACCCCATCAGTCAATAATACCCCATCAGTCAATAATACCATCAGTCAATAATACCCCATCAGTCAATAATACCCCATCAGTCAATAATACCCCATCAGTCAATAATACCCCATCAGTCAATAATACCCCATCAGTCAATAATACCCCATCAGTCAATACCCCATCAGTCAATAATACCCCATCAGTCAATAATACCCCATCAGTCAATAATACCCCATCAGTCAATAATACCATCAGTCAATAATACCCCATCAGTCAATAATACCCCATCAGTCAATAATACCCCATCAGTCAATAATACCCCATCAGTCAATAATACCCCATCAGTCAATAATACCCCATCAGTCAATAATACCCCATCAGTCAATAATACCCCATCAGTCAATAATACCCCATCAGTCAATAATACCCCATCAGTCAATAATACCCATCAGTCAATAATACCCATCAGTCAATAATACCCCATCAGTCAGTCAATAATACCCCATCAGTCAATAATACCCCATCAGTCAATAATACCCCATCAGTCAATAATACCCCATCAGTCAATAATACCCCATCAGTCAATAATACCCCATCAGTCAATAATACCCCATCAGTCAATAATACCCCATCAGTCAATAATACCCCATCAGTCAATAATACCCCATCAGTCAATACCCCATCAGTCAATAATACCCCATCAGTCAATAATACCCCATCAGTCAATAATACCCCATCAGTCAATACCCCATCAGTCAATAATACCCCATCAGTCAATAATACCCCATCAGTCAATAATACCCCATCAGTCAATAATACCCCATCAGTCAATACCCCATCAGTCAATAATACCCCATCAGTCAATAATACCCCATCAGTCAATAATACCCCATCAGTCAATAATACCCCATCAGTCAATAATACCCCATCAGTCAATAATACCCCATCAGTCAATAATACCCCATCAGTCAATAATACCCCATCAGTCAATAATACCCCATCAGTCAATAATACCCCATCAGTCAATAATACCCCATCAGTCAATAATACCCCATCAGTCAATAAAACCCCATCAGTCAATACCCCATCAGTCAATAATACCCCATCAGTTAATAATACCCCATCAGTCAATAATACCCCATCAGTCAATACCCCATCAGTCAATAATACCCCATCAGTCAATAATACCCCATCAGTCAATAATACCCCATCAGTCAATAATACCCCATCAGTCAATAATACCCCATCAGTCAATAATACCCCATCAGTCAATAATACCCCATCAGTCAATAATACCCCATCAGTCAATAATACCCCATCAGTCAATAATACCCCATCAGTCAATAATACCCCATCAGTCAATAATACCCCATCAGTCAATAATACCCCATCAGTCAATAATACCCCATCAGTCAATAATACCCCATCAGTCAATAATACCCCATCAGTCAATACCCCATCAGTCAATAATACCCCATCAGTCAATAATACCCCATCAGTCAATAATACCCCATCAGTCAATAATACCCCATCAGTCAATAATACCCCATCAGTCAATAATACCCCATCAGTCAATAATACCCCATCAGTCAATAATACCCCATCAGTCAATAATACCCCATCAGTTAATAATACCCCATCAGTCAATAATACCCCATCAGTTAATAATACCCCATCAGTCAATAATACCCCATCAGTCAATAATACCCCATCAGTCAATAATACCCCATCAGTCAATAATACCCCATCAGTTAATAATACCCCATCAGTCAATAATACCCCATCAGTCAATAATACCCCATCAGTTCAATAATACCCCATCAGTCAATAATACCCCATCAGTCAATAATACCCCATCAGTTAATAATACCCCATCAGTTCAATAATACCCCATCAGTCAATAATACCCCATCAGTCAATAATACCCCATCAGTCAATAATACCCCATCAGTCAATAATACCCCATCAGTCAATAATACCCCATCAGTCAATAATACCCCATCAGTCAATAATACCCCATCAGTCAATAATACCCCATCAGTCAATAATACCCCATCAGTCAATAATACCCCATCAGTCAATAATACCCCATCAGTCAATAATACCCATCAGTCAATACCCCATCAGTCAATACCCCATCAGTCAATAATACCCCATCAGTCAATAATACCCTGTCAGTCAATAATACCCCATCAGTCAATAATACCCCATCAGTCAATAATACCCCATCAGTCAATACCCCATCAGTCAATAATACCCCATCAGTCAATAATACCCCATCAGTCAATAATACCCCATCAGTCAATAATACCCCATCAGTCAATAATACCCCATCAGTCAATAATACCCCATCAGTCAATAATACCCCATCAGTCAATAATACCCCATCAGTCAATAATACCCCATCAGTCAATAATACCCCATCAGTCAATAATACCCCATCAGTCAATAATACCCCATCAGTCAATAATACCCCATCAGTCAATAATACCCCTCAGTCAATAATACCCCATCAGTCAATAATACCCCATCAGTCAATAATACCCCATCAGTCAATAATACCCCATCAGTCAATAATACCCCATCAGTCAATAATACCCCATCAGTCAATAATACCCCATCAGTCAATAATACCCCATCAGTCAATAATACCCCTTCAGTCAATATACCCAATACCCCATCAGTCAATAATACCCCATCAGTCAATAATACCCCATCAGTCAATAATACCCCATCAGTCAATAATACCCCATCAGTCAATAATACCCCATCAGTCAATAATACCCCATCAGTCAATAATACCCCATCAGTCAATAATACCCATCAGTCAATAATACCCCATCAGTCAATACCCCATCAGTCAATAATACCCCATCAGTCAATAATACCCCATCAGTCAATAATACCCATCAGTCAATAATACCCCATCAGTCAATACCCCATCAGTCAATAATACCCCATCAGTCAATAATACCCCATCAGTCAATAATACCCCATCAGTCAATAATACCCCATCAGTCAATAATACCCCATCAGTCAATAATACCCCATCAGTCAATAATACCCCATCAGTCAATAATACCCCATCAGTCAATAATACCCCATCAGTCAATAATACCCCATCAGTCAATAATACCCCATCAGTCAATACCCCATCAGTCAATAATACCCCATCAGTCAATAATACCCCATCAGTCAATAATACCCCATCAGTCAATAATACCCCATCAGTCAATAATACCCCATCAGTCAATAATACCCCATCAGTCAATAATACCCCATCAGTCAATAATACCCCATCAGTCAATACCCCATCAGTCAATAATACCCCATCAGTTAATAATACCCCATCAGTCAATAATACCCCATCAGTCAATAATACCCCATCAGTCAATACCCCATCAGTCAATAATACCCCATCAGTCAATAATACCCCATCAGTCAATAATACCCCATCAGTCAATAATACCCCATCAGTCAATAACCCCATCAGTCAATAATACCCCATCAGTCAATAATACCCCATCAGTCAATAAAACCCCATCAGTCAATACCCCATCAGTCAATAATACCCCATCAGTCAATAATACCCCATCAGTCAATAAAACCCCATCAGTCAATACCCCATCAGTTCAATAATACCCCATCAGTCAATAATACCCCATCAGTCAATAATACCCCATCAGTCAATACCCCATCAGTCAATAATACCCCATCAGTCAATAATACCCCATCAGTCAATAATACCCCATCAGTCAATACCCCATCAGTCAATAATACCCCATCAGTCAATAATACCCCATCAGTCAATAATACCCCATCAGTCAATAATACCCCATCAGTCAATAATACCCCATCAGTCAATAATACCCCATCAGTCAATAATACCCCATCAGTCAATAATACCCCATCAGTCAATAATACCCCATCAGTCAATAATACCCCATCAGTCAATAATACCCCATCAGTCAATAATACCCCATCAGTCAATAATACCCCATCAGTCAATAATACCCCATCAGTCAATAATACCCCATCAGTCAATAATACCCCATCAGTTAATAATACCCCATCAGTCAATAATACCCCATCAGTCAATAATACCCCATCAGTTAATAATACCCCAGTCAGTCAATAATACCCCATCAGTCAATAATACCCCATCAGTCAATAATACCCCATCAGTTAATAATACCCCATCAGTCAATAATACCCCATCAGTCAATAATACCCCATCAGTCAATAATACCCCATCAGTCAATAATACCCCATCAGTCAATAATACCCCATCAGTCAATAATACCCCATCAGTCAATAATACCCCATCAGTCAATAATACCCCATCAGTCAATAATACCCCATCAGTCAATAATACCCCATCAGTCAATAATACCCCATCAGTCAATAATACCCATCAGTCAAATACCCCATCAGTCAATAATACCCCATCAGTCAATAATACCCCATCAGTCAATAATACCCCATCAGTCAATAATACCCCATCAGTCAATAATACCCCATCAGTCAATAATACCCCATCAGTCAATAATACCCCATCAGTCAATAATACCCCATCAGTCAATAATACCCCATCAGTCAATAATACCCCATCAGTCAATAATACCCCATCAGTCAATAATACCCCATCAGTCAATAATACCCCATCAGTCAATAATACCCCATCAGTCAATAATACCCCATCAGTCAATAATACCCCATCAGTCAATAATACCCCATCAGTCAATAATACCCCATCAGTCAATAATACCCCATCAGTCAATAATACCCCATCAGTCAATAATACCCCATCAGTCAATAATACCCCATCAGTCAATAATACCCCATCAGTCAATAATACCCCATCAGTCAATAATACCCCATCAGTCAATAATACCCCATCAGTCAATAATACCCCATCAGTCAATAATACCCCATCAGTCAATAATACCCCATCAGTCAATAATACCCCATCAGTCAATAATACCCCATCAGTCAATAATACCCCATCAGTCAATAATACCCCATCAGTCAATAATACCCCATCAGTCAATAATACCCCATCAGTCAATAATACCCCATCAGTCAATAATACCCCATCAGTCAATAATACCCCATCAGTCAATAATACCCCATCAGTCAATAATACCCCATCAGTCAATACCCCATCAGTCAATAATACCCCATCAGTCAATAATACCCCATCAGTCAATAATACCCCATCAGTCAATAATACCCCATCAGTCAATACCCCATCAGTCAATAATACCCCATCAGTCAATAATACCCCATCAGTCAATAATACCCCATCAGTCAATAATACCCCATCAGTCAATAATACCCCATCAGTCAATAATACCCCATCAGTCAATAATACCCCATCAGTCAATAATACCCCATCAGTCAATAATACCCCATCAGTCAATACCCCATCAGTCAATAATACCCCATCAGTCAATAATACCCCATCAGTCAATAATACCCCATCAGTCAATAATACCCCATCAGTCAATAATACCCCATCAGTCAATAATACCCCATCAGTCAATAATACCCCATCAGTCAATAATACCCCATCAGTCAATAACCCCATCAGTCAATAATACCCCATCAGTCAATAATACCCCATCAGTCAATAAAACCCATCAGTCAATAATACCCCATCAGTCAATAATACCCCATCAGTCAATAATACCCCATCAGTCAATAATACCCCATCAGTCAATAATACCCATCAGTCAATAATACCCCATCAGTCAATACCCCATCAGTCAATAATACCCCATCAGTCAATACCCCATCAGTCAATACCCCATCAGTCAATAATACCCCATCAGTCAATAATACCCCATCAGTCAATAATACCCCATCAGTCAATACCCCATCAGTCAATAATACCCCATCAGTCAATAATACCCCATCAGTCAATAATACCCCATCAGTCAATAATACCCCATCAGTCAATAATACCCCATCAGTCAATAATACCCCATCAGTCAATAATACCCCATCAGTCAATAATACCCCATCAGTCAATAATACCCCATCAGTCAATAATACCCCATCAGTCAATAATACCCCATCAGTCAATAATACCCCATCAGTCAATAATACCCCATCAGTCAATAATACCCCATCAGTCAATAATACCCCATCAGTCAATAATACCCCATCAGTCAATAATACCCATCAGTCAATAATACCCCATCAGTCAATAATACCCCATCAGTCAATAATACCCCATCAGTCAATAATACCCCATCAGTCAATAATACCCCATCAGTCAATAATACCCCATCAGTCAATAATACCCCATCAGTCAATAATACCCCATCAGTCAATAATACCCCATCAGTCAATAATACCCCATCAGTCAATAATACCCCATCAGTCAATAATACCCCATCAGTCAATAATACCCCATCAGTCAATAATACCCCATCAGTCAATAATACCCCATCAGTCAATAATACCCCATCAGTCAATAATACCCCATCAGTCAATAATACCCCATCAGTCAATAATACCCCATCAGTCAATAATACCCCATCAGTCAATAATACCCCATCAGTCAATAATACCCCATCAGTCAATAATACCCCATCAGTCAATACCCCATCAGTCAATAATACCCCATCAGTCAATAATACCCCATCAGTCAATAATACCCCATCAGTCAATAATACCCCATCAGTCAATAATACCCCATCAGTCAATAATACCCCATCAGTCAATAATACCCCATCAGTCAATAATACCCCATCAGTCAATAATACCCCATCAGTCAATAATACCCCATCAGTCAATAATACCCCATCAGTCAATAATACCCCATCAGTCAATAATACCCCATCAGTCAATAATACCCCATCAGTCAATAATACCCCATCAGTCAATAATACCCCATCAGTCAATAATACCCCATCAGTCAATAATACCCCATCAGTCAATAATACCCCATCAGTCAATAATACCCCATCAGTCAATAATACCCCATCAGTCAATAATACCCCATCAGTCAATAATACCCCATCAGTCAATAATACCCCATCAGTCAATAATACCCCATCAGTCAATAATACCCCATCAGTCAATAATACCCCATCAGTCAATAATACCCCATCAGTCAATACCCCATCAGTCAATAATACCCCATCAGTCAATAATACCCCATCAGTCAATAATACCCCATCAGTCAATAATACCCCATCAGTCAATAATACCCCATCAGTTAATAATACCCCATCAGTCAATAATACCCCATCAGTCAATAATACCCCATCAGTCAATAATACCCCATCAGTCAATAATACCCCATCAGTCAATAATACCCCATCAGTTAATAATACCCCATCAGTCAATAATACCCCATCAGTCAATAATACCCCATCAGTCAATAATACCCCATCAGTCAATAATACCCCATCAGTCAATAATACCCCATCAGTCAATAATACCCCCATCAGTCAATAATACCCCATCAGTCAATAATACCCCATCAGTCAATAATACCCCATCAGTCAATAATACCCCATCAGTCAATAATACCCCATCAGTCAATAATACCCCATCAGTCAATAATACCCCATCAGTCAATAATACCCCATCAGTCAATAATACCCCATCAGTCAATAATACCCCATCAGTCAATAATACCCCATCAGTCAATAATACCCCATCAGTCAATAATACCCCATCAGTCAATAATACCCCATCAGTCAATAATACCCCATCAGTCAATAATACCCCATCAGTCAATAATACCCCATCAGTCAATAATACCCCATCAGTCAATAATACCCCATCAGTCAATAATACCCCATCAGTCAATAATACCCCATCAGTCAATAATACCCCATCAGTCAATAATACCCCATCAGTCAATAATACCCCATCAGTCAATAATACCCCATCAGTCAATAATACCCCATCAGTCAATAATACCCCATCAGTCAATAATACCCCATCAGTCAATAATACCCCATCAGTCAATAATACCCCATCAGTCAATAATACCCCATCAGTCAATAATACCCCATCAGTCAATAATACCCCATCAGTCAATAATACCCCATCAGTCAATAATACCCCATCAGTCAATAATACCCCATCAGTCAATAATACCCCATCAGTCAATATACCCCATCAGTCAATAATACCCCATCAGTCAATAATACCCCATCAGTCAATAATACCCCATCAGTCAATAATACCCCATCAGTCAGTCAATAATACCCCATCAGTCAATAATACCCCATCAGTCAATAATACCCCATCAGTCAATAATACCCCATCAGTCAATAATACCCCATCAGTCAATAATACCCCATCAGTCAATACCCCATCAGTCAATAATACCCCATCAGTCAATAATACCCCATCAGTCAATAATACCCCATCAGTCAATAATACCCCATCAGTCAATAATACCCCATCATCAGTCAATAATACCCCATCAGTCAATAATACCCCATCAGTCAAATACCCATC
>NW_026283623.1:182500-232880 GCF_023373465.1 Oncorhynchus keta
TCTCCTCTCTGTCGTTCTGTGTCTCCTCTCTCTCCTCTCGGTGTGTGTGAGCACCCCACAGTGTTGATTCTTCTCTCACTAATTACCAACCAGCCCAGGAAATAATTGTCTCAAAGTGACGGCATGTAGAGGTCTCATTAGCATATCTCCATGGGCTGTCAGAATAGTTCAACTTTTGTTTAGTCTTTTCCCCACATCTGTAACCCTCGCAGGCTGAGGAAACTAATGCTCTCCCTCCTTCCTTCACTCTCTGTTTCAGGAGATGCCTGGCAGGCAGGCGGTCGTCAGGGCGACAGATGGTGAGCTTCTCCAAGATCTTCCAACAGCAACATTTCCTCTTCTTCCTCTACTTCCTCTTCTTCCTCTACTTCCTCTACTTAATTTTCTTCTTTTTCTTCCTCTACTTCCTCTACTTCCTTTTCTTCCTCTACTTCCTCTTCTTCCTCTACTTCCTTTTTGTCCTCTACCTCCTCTACTTCCTTTTCTTCCTCTACTTCCTCTTCTTCTTCTACTTCCTTTTCTTCCTCTTCTTCCTCTTCCTCTACTTCATTTTCTTCCTCTTCTTCGTCTTCCTCTACTGCCTCTACTTCCTCTACTTCATTTTATTCCTCTACTTCCTCTACCTCCTCTTCTTCCTCTACTTCATTTTATTCCTCTACTTCTTCTTCTTCCTCTACTTCCTCTACTTCCTTTTCTTCCTCTACTTTCTCTTCTTCCTCTTCTTCCTCTACTTCCCCTACTTCCTTTTCTTCCTCTACCTCCTCTACATCCTTTTCTTCCTCTTCTTCCTCTACTTCCTCTACTTCCTTTTCTTCCTCTTCTTCCTCTACCTCCTCTACATCATTTTCTTCCTCTACGTCCTCTTCTTCATCTACTTCCTTTTCTTCCTCTACTTCCTTTTCTTCCTCTTCTTCCTCTACCTCCTCTACTTCCTTTTCTTCCTCTACTTCCTCTTCTTCCTCTACTTCCTCTACTTCCTCTTCCTCCTCTACCTCCTCTACATCCTCTTCTTCCTCTTCTTCCTCTTCCTCTACTTCCTCTTCTTCCTCTTCGTATCTAAATCATTGGAAGGGACATGAAGGTGCCTCTGTGCCAGCCCTGCAGTCTGCTGTTTGATCGTCAGGCCCCATGGAGGGAGGGAGAGGAAGACTATCCTTAGTTGCTTTCTCTTCCTTATGCTAATGAAGGGGAGACACCAACAGACACACAACTTGAACCCCCAATGACACAGTCGTTGTCAGCTGACTTCCTGCCACGATTCCCTGGGTGTCCCTGGGTCTCCCTGGGTCTCCTGGGTGTCCCTGGGTGTCCCTGGGTGTCCCTGGGTCTCCCTGGGTGTCCCTGGGTGTCTCTGGGTGTCCCTGGTGTCCCTGGGTGTCCCTGGTGTCCCTGGGTCTCCCTGGTGGTGTCCCTGGGTGTCCCTGGGTGTCCCTGGGTGTCCCTGGGTGTCCCTGGTGTCTCCCTGGTGTCCCTGGTGTCCCTGGTGTCCCTGGTGTCCCTGGGTGTCCCTGGTGGGTGTCCCTGGGTGTGGTGTCCCTGGTGTCCCTGGTGTCCCTGGTGTCCCTGTCCCTGGTGTCCCTGGGTGTCCCTGGGTGTCCCTGGGTGTCCCTGGGTGTCCTGGGTGTCCCTGTGTGTCCCTGGTGTCCCTGGTGTCCCTGTGGTGTCCCTGGTGTCCCTGGGTGTCTCCAGAGGTACTGCAAGGGGTCCGCGGCGAGATAAACATTTTTTATTTGTTATATTTATATTTATAAATTTAGTTAGCAACGAAAGATTGAACAAATTTGGGGTCTGTGGAAGAAGTTTAGACGGTGCGATACGGATACAGTGTTAATATAATTAATCTCCAATAATGTCTACTCGTAGACGTACAACAGGGCCTGAGAGGCTCACAGGGACCCACACTACTCCGTAAGTTATCCAGTTTTCAACTCATTACTTCTTTTATTCCCTAAAAATGTTGATTTGAACATAGATGTAGTGTAATTTAAGCTTTAAAACAGGCAACATAGAGTAACAGAGTCCTACTGCAGCAGTCACAGTATAACTCACTGTATGCAATATTTATCAATATATTATTATTATCAATCAATATTATCAATATTTATCAATATATTATTATTATCAATATTATCAATATTTATCAATATATTATTATTATAAATCAATATTATCAATATTTATCAATATATTATTATTATCAATCAATATTATCAATATTTATCAATATATTATTATTATCAATCAATATTATCAATATTTATCAATATATTATTATTATCAATCAATATTATAAATATTTATCAATATATTATTATTATCAATCAATATTATAAATATTTATCAATATATTATTATTATCAATCAATATTATCAATATTTATCTATATATTATTATTATCAATCAATATTATCAATATTTATCTATATATTATGATTATCAATCAATATTATAAATATTTATCCCAGTCTAAAGTCTGAATTGTGTTGTGATTTTGAGGGGGGTCCCTGATGAATTTGCGGACCCAAACAGTCTGTGAAGCCCCCGCACTAGTCTACCATGACAGGGATGAGTTAACAGCCTCCAGACATCACGAAGGGAGCAGGCAGGGTGATAACAGAGGTCAGGTGTGGTCGATGCTCCCACCGAGCGACGCAGATCTCCTCTCTCCCTAGTAGGTGTCTTTGTTATTCAGAGAGATGGATTGTCCTGTGTGAGGGTTAGCAGCTTGGGGAGGGGAGGGGGGAGTAAAGCACAGAGCTTAACTGACTGAAGGCAGGACAGATTACTGCACAGCACCCAATCATTCTTACACTGAGAAAAGGACACAATTGATTCTGAGACATAAAACCAAGCTCAACGAAGGCTCATAGACTGGCTGACTCTGCCTGCCTGCCGACTGGCTGACTGGCTGACTGACTGGCTTTTAGGGGTCTGCCTGGCCTGCCTGCCGACTGGCTGCTGACTGGCTGGCTTTTGGGGTCTGCCTGCCTGACTGGCTGCTGACTGACTGGCTTAGGGGTCTGCCTGCCTGCCTGCCTGCCGACTGGCTGACTGACTGACTGGCTCTTAGGGGCCTGCCTGCCTGCCTGCCGACTGGCTGACTGACTGACTGGCTTTTAGGGGTCTGCCTGACTGGCCTGACTGGCCTGCCTGCCCTGGCTGACTGGCTGACTGACTGGCTTTAGGGGTCTGCCTGCCTGCCTGCCGACTGGCTGACTGACTGGCTCTTAGGGGCCTGCCTGCCTGCCTGCCTGTCTGCCTGCCTGCCTGCCTGCCGACTGGCTGACTGACTGACTGGCTGCCGACTGGCTGACTACTGGCTGGCTGCTGCCTGCCTGCCTGCCTGCCTGCCCTGGCTGACTGACCTGACTGGCTGACTGACTAGCTGGCTGCCTGGCTGGCTGGCTCTAAGGGGCTCTCTGCCTGCCTGCCTGCCGACTGGCTGATTGGCTGGCTGACTGGCTGGCTGGCTGGCTGACTGGCTGGCTGACTGGCTCTTAGGGGTCTGCCTCCCGACTGCCTGACTGACAGACAGTCAGCTACTAGTCATTTCAGTCTCCATGTCCCAAATTACACTCTGGGTCCTGGTCTGAAGTAGTTCACTACGTGGGAACATAGAGAGAGAATGAAATGGAACAACAGGAAACTCAGCTACTGTTGTTTACTGTCTCGGTTCACTTCATTAGCACAGCTCTCCTGTCTGAAGTCTCTCTCTCTCTCTGTCTCTCTGTCTCTCTGTCTCTCTGTCTCTGTCTCTCTCTCTGTCTCTCTCTCTCTCTCTCTATGTCTCTCCCTCTCTCTCTCTCTGTCTCTGTCTCTCTGTCTGTCTCTGTCTCTCTCTCTCTCTCTCTCTCTGTCTCTCTCTCTCTCTCTCTCTCTCTCTCTCTCTCTCTCTCTCTCTCTCTCTCTCTCTCTCTCTCTCTCTGTCTCTCTGTCTGTCTCTCTCTCTCTCTCTGTCTCTCTCTCTCTGTCTCTCTCTCTCTCTCTCTCTCTCTCTCTCTGTCTCTCTCTCTCTCTCTCTCTCTCTCTCTCTCTCTGTCTCTGATCGTTTTCTCAAAAGCAAAACTGATCCTGTGGTAGGTTGTAATAGGGTGAATTGTAACACTGGAAAATCAATCCCTTGTGAATATTGATGAGCTTTATCAGCCTAGTCATTAGGCCTCCAGCTCTTATAGCAAGGCTCCTAGAATCACTGTGAGAACATAGATCAGTCTCCAGCCTGCTCTTATAGCAAGGCTCCTAGAATCACTGTGAGAATATAGATCAGTCTCCAGCTCATATAGCAAGGCTCCTAGAATCACTGTGAGAACATAGATCAGTCTCCAGCCTGCTCTTATAGCAAGGCTCCTAGAATCACTGTGAGAATATAGATCAGTCTCCAGCTCTTATAGCAAGGCTCCTAGAATCACTGTGAGAACATAGATCAGTCTCCAGCTCTTATAGCAAGGCTCCTAGAATCACTGGGAGAATATAGATTAGTCTCCAGCTCTTATAGCAAGGCTCCTAGAATCACTGTGAGAATATAGATCAGTCTCCAGCTCTTATAACAAGGCTCCTAGAATCACTGTGAGAATATAGATCAGTCTCCAGCTCTTATAGCAAGGCTCCTAGAATCACTGGGAGAATATAGATCAGTCTCCAGCTCTTATAGCAAGAATCACTGTGAGAACATAGATCAGTCTCCAGCTCTTATAGCAAGGCTCCCAGAATCTCCTGCTCCTGCATCCCTGTCTCAACCCCCCGACCCCGTGGAAAGAAATGAGTGTGAATTTTGCCAATTTTAACCGGACACTTGTTGCTTGTGTAATTGGCTTTTATGTTTTTCACACCACTTTCCATCTATTTGTATGGAATCAACAAAGCGTGAGAAGACTTTGCCTTTGTTTTGGTTTGTTCGGTTGTCAATTAGGGTGTGCAGGGTGAATACGTGGTCTGTCGTATGGTAAAAAGCCATTTGCTCAGTACATTGTTTTCGCTGAGGAAATGTACCAGTGTGCTGCTAATGATGTCGCAGAGGATTTTCCCAATGTTGCTGTTGACACATGTGCCACGGTTATCGGGGTCAAATATTGGAGAAGATGCCAGAGCTGAGGATTATGTTAATAAAGAGTTTAAGTTTAGCCAATTGGAATTTGTGGTCTGTATATTTTATCATTTCACTTAGGACATCATCAACTCCACAGGCCTTTTGGGTTGGAGGGTTTGTTTTTGGTCCTGTAGTTTCTCTCTGTCTCTCTCTCTCTCTGCATGCTGGGAGTGTTTAGTGCATGCTGGGGGTGTTTAGTGCATGCTGGGAGTGTTTAGTGCATGCTGGGAGTGTTTAGTGCATGCTGGGAGGTGTTAGTGCATGCTGGGAGTGTTTAGTGCATGCTGGGAGTGTTTAGTGCATGCTGGGGGTGTTTAGTGCATGCTGGGAGTGTTTAGTGCATGCTGGGGGTGTTTAGGAGAGGAGGCCTGTAGCTCCTCCATATTCAACATGATGGAGTCTTAAAGGAGAGGAGGCCTGTAGCTCCTCCATATTCAACATGATGGAGTCTTAAAGGAGAGGAGGCCTGTAGCTCCTCCATATTCAACATGATGGAGTCTTAAAGGAGAGGAGGCCTGTAGCTCCTCCATATTCAATATGATGGAGTCTTAAAGGAGAGGAGGCCTGTAGCTCCTCCATATTTAACATGATGGAGTCTTAAAGGAGAGGAGGCCTGTAGCTCCTCCATATTCAACATGATGGAGTCTTAAAGGAGAGGAGGCCTGTAGCTCCTCCATATTCAACATGATGGAGTCTTAAAGGAGAGGAGGCCTGTAGCTCCTCCATATTTAACATGATGGAGTCTTAAAGGAGAGGAGGCCTGTAGCTCCTCCATATTTAACATGATGGAGTCTTAAAGGAGAGGAGGCCTGTAGCTCCTCCATATTTAACATGATGGAGTCTTAAAGGAGAGGAGGCCTGTAGCTCCTCCATATTCAACATTATTCAACATCATGGACAACAACCACCCGAGCCACTGCCTGTTCACCCCGCTATCATCCAGAAGGCGAGGTCAGTACAGGTGCATCAAAGCAGGGACCGAGAGCCGCGACCGGGACCGTTTTACAGTAGTGGGAGGACATGTGATTTGTTACAGTTTTACAGTAGTGGGAGGACATGTGATTTGCTACAGTATTACAGTAGTGGGAGGACATGTGATTTGCTACAGTTTTACAGTAGTGGGAGGACATGTGATTTGTTACAGTTTTACAGTAGTGGGAGGACATGTGATTTGTTAAAGTTTTACAGTAGTGGGAGGACATGTGATTTGTTACAGTATTACAGTAGTGGGAGGACATGTGATTTGTTACAGTTTTACAGTAGTGGGAGGACATGTGATTTGTTACAGTATCACAGTAGTGGGAGGACATGTGATTTGTTACAGTATTACAGTAGTGGGAGGACATGTGATTTGTTACAGTATTACAGTAGTGGGAGGACATGTGATTTGTTACAGTATTACAGTAGTGGGAGGACATGTGATTTGTTACAGTTTTACAGTAGTGGGAGGACATGTGATTTGTTACAGTATTACACAGTGGGAGGACATGGAGTATTACAGTAGTGGGAGGACATGTGATTTGTTACAGTATTACAGTAGTGGGAGGACATGTGATTTGTTACAGTTTTACAGTAGTGGGAGGACATGTGATTTGCTACAGTATTACAGTAGTGGGAGGACATGTGATTTGTTACAGTTTTACAGTAGTGGGAGGACATGTGATTTGTTACAGTTTTACAGTAGTGCGAGGACATGTGATTTGCTACAGTATTACAGTAGTGGGAGGACATGTGATTTGTTACAGTTTTACAGTAGTGGGAGGACATGTGATTTGCTACAGTATTACAGTAGTGGGAGGACATGTGATTTGTTACAGTTTTACAGTAGTGGGAGGACATGTGATTTACTACAGTATTACAGTAGTGGGAGGACATGTGATTTGTTACAGTTTTACAGTAGTGGGAGGACATGTGATTTACTACAGTATTACAGTAGTGGGAGGACATGTGATTTGTTACAGTATTACAGTAGTGGGAGGACATGTGATTTGCTACAGTATTACAGTAGTGGGAGGACATGTGATTTGTTACAGTTTTACAGTAGTGGGAGGACATGTGATTTACTACAGTATTACAGTAGTGGGAGGACATGTGATTTGTTACAGTATTACAGTAGTGGGAGGACATGTGATTTGCTACAGTATTACAGTAGTGGGAGGACATGTGATTTGTTACAGTATTACAGTAGTGGGAGGACATGTGATTTGTTACAGTATTACAGTAGTGGGAGGACATGTGATTTGCTACAGTATTACAGTAGTGGGAGGACATGTGATTTGTTACAGTATTACAGTAGTGGGAGGACATGTGATTTGTTACAGTATTACAGTAGTGGGAGGACATGTGATTTGTTACAGTTTTACAGTAGTGCGAGGACATGTGATTTGCTACAGTATTACAGTAGTGGGAGGACATGTGATTTGTTACAGTTTTACAGTAGTGGGAGGACATGTGATTTGCTACAGTATTACAGTAGTGGGAGGACATGTGATTTGTTACAGTTTTACAGTAGTGGGAGGACATGTGATTTTACTACAGTATTACAGTAGTGGGAGGACATGTGATTTGTTACAGTTTTACAGTAGTGGGAGGACATGTGATTTACTACAGTATTACAGTAGTGGGAGGACATGTGATTTGTTACAGTATTACAGTAGTGGGAGGACATGTGATTTGCTACAGTATTACAGTAGTGGGAGGACATGTGATTTGTTACAGTTTTACAGTAGTGGGAGGACATGTGATTTACTACAGTATTACAGTAGTGGGAGGACATGTGATTTGTTACAGTATTACAGTAGTGGGAGGACATGTGATTTGCTACAGTATTACAGTAGTGGGAGGACATGTGATTTGTTACAGTATTACAGTAGTGGGAGGACATGTGATTTGTTACAGTATTACAGTAGTGGGAGGACATGTGATTTGTTACAGTATTACAGTAGTGGGAGGACATGTGATTTGTTACAGTATTACAGTAGTGGGAGGACATGTGATTTGTTACAGTATTACAGTAGTGGGAGGACATGTGATTTGTTACAGTATTACAGTAGTGGGAGGACATGTGATTTGCTACAGTATTACAGTAGTGGGAGGACATGTGATTTGTTACAGTTTACAGTAGTGGGAGGACATGTGATTTGCTACAGTTTTACAGTAGTAGTGGGGGAGGCTTTAATGCACCGTATAGGGAATAATGTGCACTTTCTCTACTTTCAACTTCCTGCCCTTCCTCTACTTTCAACTTCCTGCCCTTCCTCTACTTTCAACTTCCTGCCCTTCCTCTACTTTCAACTTCCTGCCCTTTCTCTCCTTTCAACTTCCTGCCCTTCCTCTACTTTTAACTTCCTGCCCTTCCTCTACTTTCAACTTCCTGCCCTTCCTCTACTTTCAACTTCCTGCCCTTTCTCAACTTTCAACTTCCTGCCCTTTCTCTACTTTCAACTTCCTGCCCTTCCTCTACTTTTAACTTCCTGCCCTTCCTCTACTTTGAACTTCCTGCCCTTCCTCTACTTTGAACTTCCTGCCCTTTCTCAACTTTCAACTTCCTGCCCTTTCTCAACTTTCAACTTCCTGCCCTTTCTCTACTTTCAACTTCCTGCCCTTCCTCTACTTTTAACTTCCTGCCCTTCCTCTACTTTCAACTTCCTGCCCTTCCTCTCCTTTCAACTTCCTGCCCTTCCTCTACTTTGAACTTCCTGCCCTTCCTCTACTTTCAACTTCCTGCCCTTCCTCTACTTTCAACTTCCTGCCCTTCCTCTACTTTGAACTTCCTGCCCTTCCTCTACTTTCAACTTCCTGCCCTTCCTCTACTTTCAACTTCCTGCCCTTCCTCTCCTTTCAACTTCCTGCCCTTCCTCTACTTTGAACTTCCTGCCCTTCCTCTACTTTCAACTTCCTTGCCTTCGTTTTGTTGGAGCAACTTCCTTCCTCTTGTTAGATCAACTGTTCACAGTGTCAGAATATCGGAGTGAGGGGCTCTACTCCAGATTATTTTTTTCAACTTCCTGCCCTTCCTCTCCTTTCAACTTCCTGCCCTTCCTCTGCTTTCAACTTCCTGCCCTTCCTCTCCTTTCAACTTCCTGCCCTTCCTCTACTTTCAACTTCCTGCCCTTTCTCTACTTTCAACTTCCTGCCCTTCCTCTACTTTCAACTTCCTGCCCTTCCTCTACTTTCAACTTCCTGCCCTTCCTCTACTTTCAACTTCCTGCCCTTTCTCTACTTTCAACTTCCTGCCCTTCCTCTACTTTCAACTTCCTGCCCTTCCTCTACTTTCAACTTCCTGCCCTTCCTCTACTTTCAACTTCCTGCCCTTCCTCTACTTTCAACTTCCTGCCCTTCCTCTACTTTCAACTTCCTGCCCTTCCTCTCCTTTCAACTTCCTGCCCTTCCTCTCCTTTCAACTTCCTGCCCTTCCTCTCCTTTCAACTTCCTGCCCTTCCTCTACTTTCAACTTCCTGCCCTTCCTCTACTTTCAACTTCCTGCCCTTCCTCTCCTTTCAACTTCCTGCCCTTCCTCTACTTTCAACTTCCTGCCCTTCCTCTCCTTTCAACTTCCTGCCCTTCCTCTACTTTCAACTTCCTTGCCTTCGTTTTGTTGGAGCAACTTCCTTCCTCTTGTTAGATCAACTGTTCACAGTGTCAGAATATCGGAGTGAGGGGCTCTACTCCAGATTATTTTTTCAACTTCCTGCCCTTCATTTGTTCTCTCTCTGACAGACCTGCGTTCTGATTGGATTAGCATCGAGCACTTCCTGTGGGGTCATGACCGTCTCAGCCTATCACTGTGGACCTGCGTAGTGTTGCCGGGCACCAGATGTTCCAAGCTAAATGAGTAAACCAGGTTAACCCAGACAGGAACACAACTTGATTTGGTAAACCCTCTAAGGCTGAGGAGAGACTGAGGTGGAGACAGGGAGGAGAGGAGGAGACAGGGAGGAGAGTGAGTTGGAGACAGGGAGGAGACAGGGAGGTGACAGGGAGGAGAGTGAGTTGGAGACAGGGAGGAGACAGGGAGGAGACAGGGAGGAGACAGGTAGGAGGCAGGTAGGAGACAGGGGGAGACAGGTAGGAGACAGGGAGGAGACAGGGAGGAGACAGGGAGGAGGCAGGGAGGAGACAGGGAGAGGAGAGGAGGAGACAGTGTGGAGAGTGAGTGGGAGACTGAGTTGGAGACAGGGAGGAGACAGGGAGGAGACAGGGAGGAGACAGGGAGGAGACTGGTAGGAGGCAGGTAGGAGACAGGGGAGACAGGTAGGAGACAGGTAGGAGACAGGGAGGAGACAGGGAGGAGACAGGTAGGAGACAGGGAGGAGACTGGTAGGAGGCAGGGAGGAGACTGGTAGGAGACAGTGAGGAGACTGGTAGGAGGCAGGTAGGAGACAGGGGGAGACAGGTAGGAGACAGGTAGGAGACAGGGAGGAGACAGGTAGGAGACAGGGGATATAGGTAGGAGACTGGTAGGAGACAGGGGGAGACAGGGGGAGACAGGGAGGAGACAGGGGACAGGGAGGAGACTGGTAGGAGGCAGGTAGGAGACAGGGGGAGACAGGTAGGAGACAGGTAGGAGACAGGTAGGAGACAGGGGATATAGGTAGGAGACTTGTAGGAGACATGTGGGGTAGTGTGTGAGGTAGTGTTGGGGGACATGGTTGGTCTGTAGGAGGGATGTGGGGTAGTGTTGGGTGGACATGGTTGGTCTGTAGGAGGGATGTGAGGTAGTGTTGGGGGACATGGTTGGTCTGTAGGAGAGATGTGAGGTAGTGTTGGGTGGACATGGTTGGTCTGTAGGAGGGATGTGAGGTAGTGTTGGGGGACATGGTTGGTCTGTAGGAGAGATGTGAGGTAGTGTTGGGGGACATGGTTGGTCTGTAGGAGAGATGTTAGGTAGTGTTGGGGGACATGGTTGGTCTGTAGGAGGATGGGATGTGGGGGAGGTAGGAGGGATGTTTGTTTGGGGGACATGGTTGGTCTGTAGGAGGGATGTGAGGGAGTGTTGGGGGACATGGTTGGTCTGTAGGAGAGATGTGAGGTAGTGTTGGGGGACATGGTTGGTCTGTAGGAGGGATGTGGGGTAGTGTTGAGGGGACATGGTTGGTCTGTAGGAGGGATGTGGGGTAGTGTTGGGGGACATGGTTGGTCTGTAGGAGAGATGTGAGGTAGTGTTGGGGGACATGGTTGGTCTGTAGGAGGGATGTGAGGTAGTGTTGGGTGGACATGGTTGGTCTGTAGGAGGGATGTGTGGTACAGTGTTGGGGGACATGGTTGGTCTGTAGGAGGGATGTGAGGTAGTGTTGGGGGACATGGTTGGTCTGTAGGAGGGATGTGGGGTAGTGTTGGGTGGACATGGTTGGTCTGTAGGAGGGATGTGGGGTAGTGATGAGTGGACATGGTTGGTCTGTAGGAGGGATGTGAGGTAGTGTTGGGTGGACATGGTTGGTCTGTAGGAGGGATGTGAGGTAGTGTTGGGGGACATGGTTGGTCTGTAGGAGGGATGTGAGGTAGTGTTGGGGGACATGGTTGGTCTGTAGGAGAGATGTGAGGTAGTGTTGGGGGACATGGTTGGTCTGTAGGAGGGATGTGGGGTAGTGTTGGGGGACATGGTTGGTCTGTAGGAGGGATGTGAGGTAGTGTTGAGTGGACATGGTTGGTCTGTAGGAGGGATGTGGGGTAGTGTTGGGGGACATGGTTGGTCTGTAGGAGAGATGTGAGGTAGTGTTGGGGGACATGGTTGGTCTGTAGGAGGGATGTGAGGTAGTGTTGGGTGGACATGGTTGGTCTGTAGGAGGGATGTGTGGTACAGTGTTGGGGGACATGGTTGGTCTGTAGGAGGGATGTGAGGTAGTGTTGGGTGGACATGGTTGGTCTGTAGGAGGGATGTGAGGGAGTGTTGGGTGGACATGGTTGGTCTGTAGGAGGGATGTGAGGTAGTGTTGGGGGACATGGTTGGTCTGTAGGAGGGATGTGAGGTAGTGTTGGGGGACATGGTTGTTCTGTAGGAGGAATGTGGGGTAGTGTTGGGGGACATGGTTGGTCTGTAGGAGGGATGTGGGGTAGTGTTGGGGGACATGGTTGTTCTGTAGGAGAGATGTGAGGTAGTGTTGGGTGGACATGGTTGGTCTGTAGGAGAGATGTGGGGTAGTGTTGGGTGGACATGGTTGGTCTGTAGGAGAGATGTGAGGTAGTGTTGGGGGACATGGTTGGTCTGTAGGAGGGATGTGGGGTAGTGTTGGGGGGACATGGTTGGTCTGTAGGAGGGATGTGAGGTAGTGTTGAGTGGACATGGTTGGTCTGTAGGAGGGATGTGGGGTAGTGTTGCGGGGACATGGTTGGTCTGTAGGAGAGATGTGAGGTAGTGTTCGGTGGACATGGTTGGTCTGTAGGAGGGATGTGAGGGAGTGTTGGGTGGACATGGTTGGTCTGTAGGAGAGATGTGAGGTAGTGTTGGGGGACATGGTTGGTCTGTAGGAGGGATGTGGGGTAGTGTTGGGGGACATGGTTGGTCTGTAGGAGTGATGTGAGGTAGTGTTGAGTGGACATGGTTGGTCTGTAGGAGGGATGTGAGGTAGTGAATAATTTTGCACGCCCAATTTTTCAGTTTTTGATTTGTTAAAAAGTTTTAAATATCCAATAAATATCGTTCCACTTCATGATTGTGTCCCACTTGTTGTTGATTCTACACAAAAATACAGTTTTATATCTTTATGTTTGAAGCCTGAAATGTGGCAAAAGGTCGCAAAGTTCAAGGGGGCCGAATACTTTCGCAAGGCACTGTAGTAATAATTACAGTGGTTGTCAAGGGTGCAACAGGTCAGCACCTCAGGAGTAAATGTCAGTTGGCTTTTCATAGCCTATCATTGAGAGGATCTCTACCGCTCCTGCTGTCTCTAGAGAGTTGAAAACAGCAGGTCTGAGACAAGGAGCCTGATTTCATAGATTCATCTCCTAAAAAACTGTTCCCCTCTGTTTACCTTTTACCACCTCCTACCACCTCCCTTTACCACCTCCTACCATCTCCCTTTACCACCTCCTACCACCTCCTTTACCACCTCCTACCATCTCCTTTACCACCTCCTACCACCTCCTACCACCTCCCTTTACCACCTCCTACCACCTCCCTTTACCACCTCCTACCACCTCCCTTTACCACCTCCAACCACCTCCTACCATCTCCCTTTACCACCTCCTACCACCTCCCTTTACCACCTCCTACCACCTCCCTTTACCACCTCCAACCACCTCCTACCACCTCCCGTTACCACCTCCTACCACCTCCTACCATCTCCCTTTACCACCTCCTACCACCTCCCTTTACCACCTCCTACCACCTCCCTTTACCACCTCCAACCACCTCCTACCATCTCCCTTTACCACCTCCTACCATCTCCCTTTAACACCTCCTACCATCTCCCTTTACCACCTCCCTTTACCACCTCCTACCATCTCCCTTTACCACCTCCTACCATCTCCCTTTACCACCTCCTACCACCTCCCTTTACCACCTCCCTTTACCACCTCCTACCAGCTCCCTTTACCACCTCTCCTTTACCACCCCCTTTACCACCTCCTACCACCTCCCTTTACCACCTCCTACCACCTCCCTTTACCACCTCCCTTTACCACCTCCTACCACCTCCTACCATCTCCCTTTACCACCTCCTACGACCTCCTACCACCTCCTACCATCTCCCTTTACCACCTCGTACCATCTCCCTTTACCACCTCCTACCATCTCCCTTTACCACCTCCTACCCTCCCCTTTACCACCTCCCTTTACCACCTCCTACCATCTACCACCCTTTACCACCTCCCTTTACCACCTCCTACCATCTCCCTTTACCACCTCCCTTTACCACCACCTACCACCTCCTATCACCTCCCTTTACCACCTCCTACCACCTCCCTTTACCACCTCCTACCATCTCCTTTACAACCTCATACCATCTCCCTTTACCACCTCCTACCATCTCCTTTACCACCTCCTACCATCTCCCTTTACTGCCTCCCCCTTTACCACCTCCTACCATCTCCCTTTACCACCTCCTACCATCTCCCTTTACCACCTCCTACCATCTCCCTTTACCACCTCCTTTACCACCTCCTACCATCTCCTTTACCACCTACCCTCCCTTTACCACCTCCTACCATCTCCCTTTACCACCTCCCTTTACCACCTCCTACCATCTCCTTTACCACCTCCCTTTACCACCACCTACCACCTCCTATCACCTCCCTTTACCACCTCCTACCACTACCACCTCCCTTTACCACCTCCTACCATCTCCCTTTACAACCTCCTACCATCTCCCTTTACCACCTCCTACCATCTCCCCCTTTACCACCTCCCTTTACCACCTCCCTTTACCACCTCGTACCATCTCCCTTTACCACCTTACCACCTCCTACCACCTCCCTTTACCACCTCCCTTTACCACCTCCCTTTACCACCTCCTACCATCTCCCTTTACCACCTCCCTTTACCACCACCTACCACCTCCTATCACCTCCCTTTACCACCTCCTACCATCTCCCTTTACCACCTCCTACCACCTCCCTTTACCACCTCCTACCATCTCCCTTTACCACCTCCTACCATCTCCCTTTACAACCTCATACCATCTCCCTTTACCACCTCCTACCATCTCCCTTTACCACCTCCTACCATCTCCCTTTACTGCCTCCCCTTTACCACCTCCTACCACCTCCCTTTACCACCTCGTACCATCTCCCTTTAACACCTCCTACCATCTCCCTTTACCACCTCCCTTTACCACCTCCTACCATCTCCCTTTACCACCTCCTACCATCTCCCTTTACCACCTCCCTTTACCACCTCCCTTTACCACCTCCTACCACCTCCCTTTACCACCTCCCTTTACCACCTCCTACCACCTCCCTTTACCACCTCCCTTTACCACCTCCTACCACCTCCCTTTACCACCTCCTACCATCTCCCTTTACCACCTCCCTTTACCACCACCTACCACCTCCTATCACCTCCCTTTACCACCTCCTACCATCTCCCTTTACCACCTCCTACCACCTCCCTTTACCACCTCCTACCATCTCCCTTTACCACCTCCTACCATCTCCCTTTACAACCTCATACCACCTCCCTTTACCACCTCCTACCATCTCCCTTTACCACCTCCTACCATCTCCCTTTACTGCCTCCCCCTTTACCACCTCCCTTTACCACCTCCCTTTACCATCTCCCTTTACCACCTCCTACCACCTCCCATTACCACCTCCCTTTACCACCTCTCTTTACCACTCCCTTTACCACCTCCTACCATCTCCCTTTTACCACCTCCTACCATCTCCCTTTACCACTTCCTACCACCTCCTACCACCTCCCTTTACCACCTCCTTTACCACCTCCCTTTACCACCTCCTACCACCTCCCTTTACCACCTCCTACCACCTCCCTTTACCACCTCCTACCACCTCCCTTTGCCACCTCCTACCACCTCCCTTTACCGCCTCCTACCACCTCCCTTTACCGCCTCCTACCACCTCCCTTTACTGCCTCCTACCACCTCCCTTTACCTCCTCCTACCATCTCCCTTTACCGCCTCCTACCACCTCCCATTACCACCTCCTACCACCTCCCTTTACCCCCTCCTACCACCTCCCATTACCACCTCCTACCACCTCCCTTTACCACCACCTACCACCTCCTATCACCTCCCTTTACCACCTCCTACCAGCTCCCTTTACCACCTCCTACCACCTCCCTTTACCACCTCCTACCATCTCTGCCAGACAGACGGACACTTCTCAAAGAGCAGTGGGGTGACGACCGACGGCTTTGGGCTTTAATTCTGAAAGGTACATGTCCTCCTCTCATCTCTCCTCTCTCTCTCCTGCTCCTCCTCTCTCTCCTGCTCCTCTCCTCTCTCCTCTCGCCTCCTCTCTCTCCTGCTCCTCTCCTCTCTCCTCCTCTCTTCTCCCCTCTCCCCTCTCCCCTCTCACCTCCTCCTCTCTCCTCCTCCAAAATCTCAACACTGGGCCTCCCTCCCCCTCTCTCTCCTCCTCCCTCCACTCTCTCTCCTCCTCCCTCCCCTCTCTCTCCTCCTCCCTCCCATGTGTCCTGGATCGATTGTGTTCACAGGAGGGGTGAGTGACTGGTTGTGCTTTTATTGATGTACCTTCTCAGCTTAAAGAGCAACAGGACTCACCTCTATAGAGAGAGGAAGAGGAGAGGGGAGAGATGAGATCTAAACCTCTACAGGTCAGACCTTTACACCTCCCTTCCCTCTCTCTCTCTCTCTCTCTCTCTCTCTCTCTCTCTCTCTCTCTCTCTCTCTCTCTCTCTCTCTCTCTCTCTCTCTCTCTCTCTCTCTCTCTCTCTCTCTCTCTCTCTCTCTCTCTCTCTCTACCTGTCCCCTCACTCTCACTCTCTCTACCTCTCCCATCAGTCTCACTCTCTCTACCTCTCCCATCAGTCTCACTCTCTCTACCTCTCCTCACTCTCGCTCTGTTTACCTCTCCCCTCTCCCCTCTCTCTATCTCCTCCCTCTCTCTCACTCTGTACACCTCTCCCCTCTCTCTACCTCTCCCCTCTCTCTACCTCTCCCCTCTCTCTACCTCTCCCCTCTCTCCTCTCCCCTCTCTCTATCTCCTCCCTCTCTCTCACTCTGTTCACCTCTCCTCTCCTCTCTCTCTATCTCCTCCCTCTCTCTCACTCTGTTTACCTCTCCCCTCTCTCTATCTCCTCTCTCTCCCCCTCTCTCCCCCTCTCTCTATCTCCACCCTCTCTCTCACTTAATCTACCTCACTCTATTGTGGGGAAGTGAGGGGATTGAGACAGAGAGAGAGAGAGAGAGAGAGAGAGAGCGAGAGAGACAGAGAGCAGAGAGAGAGAAACTACATTTGAGAGTGTAACAATAACAGTCGAATAAGCTAGTTGTTTCATGTGTTGGAGGGACTGTAGAGAGAGGAGGAGGAGGAGGAGGAGGAGGAGGAGGAGGAGGAGGAGGATATCTAGTTTATGTTGGAGGAACTGTAGATAGAGGAAGAGGAGGAGGAGGAGGAGGAGGAGGATATCTAGTTTATGTTGGAGGAGGAGGAGGAGGAGGAGGATATCTAGTTTATGTTAGAGGAGGAGGAGGAGGATATCTAGTTTATGTTGGAGGAACTGAAGAGAGTGGAGGAGGAGGAGAAGGAGGAGGAGGAGGATATCTAGTTTATGTTAGAGGAACTGTGAGAGAGGAGGAGGAGGAGGAGAGGAGGAGGAGGGAGGATATCTAGTTTATGTTAGAGGAACTGTAGAGAGAGGAGGAGGAGGAAGGAGGAGGAGGAGGATATCTAGTTTAGACAGAGGGAGAGGGCTTGAGACAGAGGGAGAGGGCTTGGAGACAGAGGGAGAGGGCTTGGAGACAGAGGGAGAGGGCTTGGAGACAGAGGGAGAGGGCTTGGAGACAGAGGGAGAGGGCTTGGAGACAGAGGGAGAGGGCTTTGAGACTTGGAGACAGAGGGAGAGGGCTTGGAGACAACAGAGGGAGAGGGCTTGGAGACAGAGGGAGAGGGCTTGGAGACAGAGGGAGAGGGCTTGGAGACAGAGGGAGAGGGCTTGGAGACAGAGGGAGAGGGCTTGGAGACAGAGGGAGAGAGACAGAGGGAGAGGGCTTGGAGACAGAGGGAGAGGGCTTGGAGACAGAGGGAGAGGGCTTGGAGACAGAGGGAGAGGGCTTGGAGACAGAGGGAGAGGGCTTGGAGACAGAGGGAGAGGGCTTGGAGACAGAGGGAGAGGGCTTGGAGACAGAGGGAGAGAGAAGTCTCCCGCCCGCCCGCCTGCTACTAAAGTGTTATTTATAGGTAAAGTAAAGTCTGTTCTTTCATTTACCTCAACCTGCTCCTGGCCTCAAGTACCTTTTAATCCTGTATAGTTGCCATAGATAGGGTTTCCATGTCGTCTGATTGACAGTGCAGAAAAAAACTAGAAATCAGGTGAGTTTACCTTTTAGTTGAGGTAAAGAGAGAGTTTACCTTTTAGTTGAGGTACAGAGAGAGTTTACTGTTTAGTTGAGGTAAAGAGAGAGTTTACCGTTTAGTTGAGGTAAAGAGAGAGTTTACCTTTAGTTGAGGTAAAGAGAGAGTTTACCGTTTAGTTGAGGTAAAGAGAGAGTTTACCTTTTAGTTGAGGTAAAGAGTGAGTTTACCGTTTAGTTGAGGTAAAGAGAGAGTTTACCTTTAGTTGAGGTAAAGAGAGAGGAGAGTTTAGTTGAGGTAAAGAGAGAGTTTACCTTTAGTTGAGGTAAAGAGAGAGTTTACCTTTTAGTTGAGGTAAAGAGAGAGTTTACCTTTAGTTGAGGTAAAGAGAGAGTTTACCGTTTAGTTGAGGTAAAGAGAGAGTTTACCTTTTAGTTGAGGTAAAGAGTGAGTTTACCTTTTAGTTGAGGTAAAGAGAGAGTTTACCTTTTAGTTGAGGTAAAGAGAGTTTACCGTTTAGTTGAGGTAAAGAGTGAGTTTACCTTTTAGTTGGGGTAAAGAGAGAGTTTACCGTTTAGTTGAGGTAAAGAGTGAGTTTACCTTAGTTGCAACAGAAGTCAGTTTTCTCAATTTTTTTTTTTTTGTTTGTTTGTTGTTGAATATTCCTTTTCCTCTGTTTGTGAATATTCCTGTTCCTCTGTTTGTGAATATTCCTGTTCCTCTGTTTGTGAATATTCCTGTTCCTCTGTTTGTGAATATTCCTGTTCCTCTGTTTGTGAATATTCCTGTTCCTCTGTTTGTGAATATTCCTGTTCCTCTGTTTGAATATTCCTGTTCCTCTGTTTGTGAATATTCCTGTTCCTCTGTTTGTGAATATTCATGTTCCTCTGTTTGTGAATATTCCTGTTCCTCTGTTTGTGAATATTCCTGTTCCTCTGTTTGTGAATATTCCTGTTCCTCTGTTTGTGATATTATGTTCTCTGTTATTCTGTTCCTTGTGAATATTCCTGTTCCTCTGTTTGTGAATATTCCTGTTCCTCTGTTTGTGAATATTCCTGTTCCTCTGTTTGTGAATATTCCTGTTCCTCTGTTTGTGAATATTCCTGTTCCTCTGTTTGTGAATATTCCTGTTCCTCTGTTTGTGAATATTCCTGTTCCTCTGTTTGTGAATATTCCTGTTCCTCTGTTTGTGAATATTCCTGTTCCTCTGTTTGTGAATATTCCTGTTCCTCTGTTTGTGAATATTCCTGTTCCTCTGTTTGTGAATATTCCTGTTCCTCTGTTTGTGAATATTCCTGTTCCTCTGTTTGTGAATATTCCTGTTCCTCTGTTTGTGAATATTCCTGTTCCTCTGTTTGTGAATATTCCTGTTCCTCTGTTTGTGAATATTCCTGTTCCTCTGTGAATATTCCTGTTCCTCTGTTTGTGAATATTCCTGTTCCTCTGTTTGTGAATATTCCTGTTCCTCTGTTTGTGAATATTCCTGTTCCTCTGTTTGTGAATATTCCTGTTCCTCTGTTTGTGAATATTCCTGTTCCTCTGTGAATATTCCTGTTCCTCTGTTTGTGAATATTCCTGTTCCTCTGTTTGTGAATATTCCTGTTCCTCTGTTTGTGAATATTCCTGTTCCTCTGTTTGTGAATATTCCTGTTCCTCTGTTTGTGAATATTCCTGTTCCTCTGTTTGTGAATATTCATGTTCCTCTGTTTGTGAATATTCCTGTTCCTCTGTGAATATTCCTGTTCTTCTGTTTGTGAATATTCCTGTTCCTCTGTTTGTGAATATTCCTGTTCCTCTGTTTGTGAATATTCCTGTTCCTCTGTTTGTGAATATTCCTGTTCCTCTGTTTGTGAATATTCCTGTTCCTCTGTTTGTGAATATTCCTGTTCCTCTGTTTGTGAATATTCCTGTTCCTCTGTTTGTGAATATTCCTGTTCCTCTGTTTGTGAATATTCCTGTTCCTCTGTTTGTGAATATTCCTGTTCCTCTGTGAATATTCCTGTTCCTCTGTTTGTGAATATTCCTGTTCCTCTGTTTGTGAATATTCCTGTTCCTCTGTTTGTGAATATTCCTGTTCCTCTGTTTGTGAATATTAATGTTCCTCTGTTTGTGAATATTCCTGTTCCTCTGTGAATATTCCTGTTCCTCTGTTTGTGAATATTTCTCTGGGAATATTCCTGTTCCTCTGTTTGGGAATATTCCTGTTCCTCTGTTTGGGAATATTCCTGTTCCTCTGTTTGGGAATATTCCTGTTCCTCTGTTTGGGAATATTCCTGTTCCTCTGTTTGGGAATATTCCTGTTCCTCTGTGAATATTCCTGTTCCTCTGTGAATATTCCTGTTCCTCTGTTTGGGAATATTCCTGTTCCTCTGTGAATATTCCTGTTCCTCTGTGAATATTCCTGTTCCTCTGTGAATATTCCTGTTCCTCTGTTTGTGAATATTCCTGAATATTCTGTTCCTCTGTTTGTGAATATTCCTGTTCCTCTGTGAATATTCCTGTTCCTCTGTGAATATTCCTGTTCCTCTGTTTGGGAATATTCCTGTTCCTGTGAATATTCTGTTCCTCTGTGAATATTCCTGTTCCTCTGTTTGTGAATATTCCTGTTCCTCTGTTTGGGAATATTCCTGTTCCTCTGTGAATATTCCTGTTCCTCTGTGAATATTCCTGTTCCTCTGTTTGGGAATATTCCTGTTCCTCTGTTTGGGAATATTCCTGTTCCTCTGTGAATATTCCTGTTCCTCTGTGAATATTCCTGTTCCTCTGTTTGTCAATATTCCTGTTCCTCTGTGAATATTCCTGTTCCTCTGTTTGTGAATATTCCTGTTCCTCTGTGAATATTCCTGTTCCTCTGTTTGTGAATATTCCTGTTCCTCTGTGAATATTCCTGTTCCTCTGTGAATATTCCTGTTCCTCTGTTTGGGAATATTCCTGTTCCTCTGTGAATATTCCTGTTCCTCTGTGAATATTCCTGTTCCTCTGTTTGTGAATATTCCTGTTCCTCTGTTTGGGAATATTCCTGTTCCTCTGTGAATATTCCTGTTCCTCTGTGAATATTCCTGTTCCTCTGTTTGGGAATATTCCTGTTCCTCTGTTTGGGAATATTCCTGTTCCTCTGTGAATATTCCTGTTCCTCTGTGAATATTCCTGTTCCTCTGTTTGTCAATATTCCTGTTCCTCTGTGAATATTCCTGTTCCTCTGTGAATATTCCTGTTCCTCTGTGAATATTCCTGTTCCTCTGTGAATATTCCTGTTCCTCTGTTTGTGAATATTCCTGTTCCTCTGTGAATATTCCTGTTCCTCTGTGAATATTCCTGTTCCTCTGTGAATATTCCTGTTCCTCTGTTTGGGAATATTCCTGTTCCTCTGTGAATATTCCTGTTCCTCTGTTTGGGAATATTCCTGTTCCTCTGTTTGTGAATATTCCTGTTCCTCTGTGAATATTCCTGTTTCTCTGTGAATATTCCTGTTCCTCTGTGAATATTCCTGTTCCTCTTTGAATATTCCTGTTCCTCTGTGAATATTCCTGTTCCTCTGAATATTCATGTTCCTCTGTGAATATTCCTGTTCCTTCTGTCTGTGAATATTCATGTTCCTCTGTTTGTGAATATTCCTGTTCCTCTGTTTGGGAATATTCCTGTTCCTCTGTGAATATTCCTGTTCCTCTGTGAATATTCCTGTTCCTCTGAATATTCCTGTTCCTCTGTGAATATTCCTGTTCCTCTGTTTGGGAATATTCCTGTTCCTCTGTGAATATTCCTGTTCCTCTGTTTGTGAATATTCCTGTTCCTCTGTTTGTGAATATTCCTGTTCCTCTGTGAATATTCCTGTTCCTCTGTTAGTGAATATTCCTTTTCCTCTGTTTGTGAATATTCCTGTTCCTCTGTTTGTGAATATTCCTGTTCCTCTGTTTGTGAATATTCCTGTTCCTCTGTTTGTGAATTTTCCTGTTCCTCTGTTTGTGAATATTCCTGTTCCTCTGTTTGTGAATATTCCTGTTCCTCTGTTTGTGAATATTCCTGTTCCTCTGTGAATATTCCTGTTCCTCTGTTTGTGAATATTCCTGTTCCTCTGTGAATATTCCTGTTCCTCTGTTTGTGAATATTCCTGTTCCTCTGTTTGTGAATATTCCTGTTCCTCTGTGAATATTCCAGTTCCTCTGTGAATATTCCTGTTCCTCTGTTTGTGAATATTCCTGTTCCTCTGTTTTTGAATATTCCTGTTCCTCTGTGAATATTCCAGTTCCTCTGTGAATATTCCTGTTCCTCTGTTTGTGAATATTCCTGGTCCTCTGTGAATATTCCTGTTCCTCTGTTTGTGAATATTCCTGTTCCTCTGTTTGTGAATATTCCTGTTCCTCTGTTTGTGAATATTCCTGTTCCTCTGTTTGTGAATATTCATGTTCCTCTGTTTGTGAATATTCCTGTTCCTCTGTGAATATTCCTGTTCTTCTGTTTGTGAATATTCCTGTTCCTCTGTTTGTGAATATTCCTGTTCCTCTGTTTGTGAATATTCCTGTTCCTCTGTTTGTGAATATTCCTGTTCCTCTGTTTGTGAATATTCCTGTTCCTCTGTTTGTGAATATTCCTGTTCCTCTGTTTGTGAATATTCCTGTTCCTCTGTTTGTGAATATTCCTGTTCCTCTGTTTGTGAATATTCCTGTTCCTCTGTTTGTGAATATTCCTGTTCCTCTGTTTGTGAATATTCCTGTTCCTCTGTTTGTGAATATTCCTGTTCCTCTGTTTGTGAATATTCCTTTTCCTCTGTTTGTGAATATTCCTGTTCCTCTGTTTGTGAATATTCCTGGTCCTCTGTGAATATTCCTGTTCCTCTGTTTGTGAATATTCCTGGTCCTCTGTGAATATTCCTGTTCCTCTGTTTGTGAATATTCCTGTTCCTCTGTTTGTGAATATTCCTGTTCCTCTGTTTGTGAATATTCATGTTCCTCTGTTTGTGAATATTCCTGTTCCTCTGTGAATATTCCTGTTCTTCTGTTTGTGAATATTCCTGTTCCTCTGTTTGTGAATATTCCTGTTCCTCTGTTTGTGAATATTCCTGTTCCTCTGTTTGTGAATATTCCTGTTCCTCTGTTTGTGAATATTCCTGTTCCTCTGTTTGTGAATATTCCTGTTCCTCTGTTTGTGAATATTCCTGTTCCTCTGTTTGTGAATATTCCTGTTCCTCTGTTTGTGAATATTCCAGTTCCTCTGTTTGTGAATATTCCTGTTCCTCTGTTTGTGAATATTCCTGTTCCTCTGTTTGTGAATATTCCTGTTCCTCTGTTTGTGAATATTCCTTTTCCTCTGTTTGTGAATATTCCTGTTCCTCTGTTTGTGAATATTCCTGGTCCTCTGTGAATATTCCTGTTCCTCTGTTTGTGAATATTCCTGTTCCTCTTTTTGTGAATATTCCTGTTCCTCTGTTTGTGAATATTCCTGTTCCTCTGTTTGTGAATATTCCTGTTCCTCTGTTTGTGAATATTCCTGTTCCTCTGTGAATATTCCTGTTCTTCTGTTTGTGAATATTCCTGTTCCTCTGTTTGTGAATATTCCTGTTCCTCTGTTTGTGAATATTCCTGTTCCTCTGTTTGTGAATATTCCTGTTCCTCTGTTTGTGAATATTCCTGTTCCTCTGTTTGTGAATATTCCTGTTCCTCTGTTTGTGAATATTCCTGTTCCTCTGTTTGTGAATATTCCTGTTCCTCTGTGAATATTCCTGTTCCTCTGTTTGTGAATATTCCTGTTCCTCTGTGAATATTCCTGTTCCTCTGTTTGTGAATATTCCTGTTCCTCTGTTTGTGAATATTCCTGTTCCTCTGTTTGTGAATATTCCTGTTCCTCTGTGAATATTCCTGTTCCTCTGTTTGTGAATATTCCTGTTCCTCTGTTTGTGAATATTCCTGTTCCTCTGTGAATATTCCTGTTCCTCTGAATATTCCTGTTCCTCTGTGAATATTCCTGTTCCTCTGTTTGTGAATATTCCTGTTCCTCTGTTTGTGAATATTCCTGTTCCTCTGTGAATATTCCTGTTCCTCTTTTTGTGAATATTCCTGTTCCTCTGTGAATATTCCTGTTCCTCTGTGAATATTCCTGTTCCTCTGTTTGGGAATATTCCTGTTCCTCTGTGAATATTCCTGTTCCTCTGTGAATATTCCTGTTCCTCTGTTTGTGAATATTCCTGTTCCTCTGTTTGTGAATATTCCTGTTCCTCTGTGAATATTCCTGTTCCTCTGTTTGTGAATATTCCTGTTCCTCTGTGAATATTCCTGTTCCTCTGTTTGTGAATATTCCTGTTGCTCTGTTTGTGAATATTCCTGTTCCTCTGTGAATATTCCAGTTCCTCTGTGAATATTCCTGTTCCTCTGTTTGTGAATATTCCTGTTCCTCTGTTTGTGAATATTCCTGTTCCTCTGTGAATATTCCAGTTCCTCTGTGAATATTCCTGTTCCTCTGTTTGTGAATATTCCTGGTCCTCTGTGAATATTCCTGTTCCTCTGTTTGTGAATATTCCTGTTCCTCTGTTTGTGAATATTCCTGTTCCTCTGTTTGTGAATATTCCTGTTCCTCTGTGAATATTCCTGTTCCTCTGTTTGTGAATATTCCTGTTCCTGTTTGTGAATATTCCTGTTCCTCTGTTTGTGAATATTCCTGTTCCTCTGTTTGTGAATATTCCTGTTCCTCTGTTTGTGAATATTCCTGTTCCTCTGTTTGTGAATATTCCTGTTCCTCTGTTTGTGAATATTCCTGTTCCTCTGTTTGTGAATATTCCTGTTCCTCTGTTTGTGAATATTCCTGTTCCTCTGTTTGTGAATATTCCTGTTCCTCTGTTTGTGAATATTCCTGTTCCTCTGTTTGTGAATATTCCTGTTCCTCTGTTTGTGAATATTCCTTTTCCTCTGTTTGTGAATATTCCTGTTCCTCTGTTTGTGAATATTCCTGGTCCTCTGTGAATATTCCTGTTCCTCTGTTTGTGAATATTCCTGTTCCTCTTTTGTGAATATTCCTGTTCCTCTGTTTGTGAATATTCCTGTTCCTCTATTTGTGAATATTCATGTTCCTCTGTTTGAATATTCCTGTTCCTCTGTGAATATTCCTGTTCTTCTGTTTGTGAATATTCCTGTTCCTCTGTTTGTGAATATTCCTGTTCCTCTGTTTGTGAATATTCCTGTTCCTCTGTGAATATTCCAGTTCCTCTGTGAATATTCCTGTTCCTCTGTTTGTGAATATTCCTGTTCCTCTGTTTGTGAATATTCCTGTTCCTCTGTGAATATTCCAGTTCCTCTGTGAATATTCCTGTTCCTCTGTTTGTGAATATTCCTTCCTCTGTGAATATTCCTGTTCCTCTGTTTGTGAATATTCCTGTTCCTCTGTTTGTGAATATTCCTGTTCCTCTGTTTGTGAATATTCCTGTTCCTCTGTTTGTGAATATTCCTGTTCCTCTGTTTGTGAATATTCCTGTTCCTCTGTTTGTGAATATTCCTGTTCTTCTGTTTGTGAATATTCCTGTTCTGTTTGTGAATATTCCTGTTCCTCTGTTTGTGAATATTCCTGTTCCTCTGTTTGTGAATATTCCTGTTCCTCTGTTTGTGAATATTCCTGTTCCTCTGTTTGTGAATATTCCTGTTCCTCTGTTTGTGAATATTCCTGTTCCTCTGTTTGTGAATATTCCTGTTCCTCTGTTTGTGAATATTCCAGTTCCTCTGTTTGTGAATATTCCTGTTCCTCTGTTTGTGAATATTCCTGTTCCTCTGTTTGTGAATATTCCTGTTCCTCTGTTTGTGAATATTCCTTTTTCCTCTGTTTGTGAATATTCCTGTTCCTCTGTTTGTGAATATTCCTGGTCCTCTGTGAATATTCCTGTTCCTCTGTTTGTGAATATTCCTGTTCCTCTTTTGTGAATATTCCTGTTCCTCTGTTTGTGAATATTCCTGTTCCTCTGTTTGTGAATATTCATGTTCCTCTGTTTGTGAATATTCCTGTTCCTCTGTGAATATTCCTGTTCTTCTGTTTGTGAATATTCCTGTTCCTCTGTTTGTGAATATTCCTGTTCCTCTGTTTGTGAATATTCCTGTTCCTCTGTTTGTGAATATTCCTGTTCCTCTGTTTGTGAATATTCCTGTTCCTCTGTTTGTGAATATTCCTGTTCCTCTGTTTGTGAATATTCCTGTTCCTCTGTTTGTGAATATTCCTGTTCCTCTGTGAATATTCCTGTTCCTCTGTTTGTGAATATTCCTGTTCCTCTGTGAATATTCCTGTTCCTCTGTTTGTGAATATTCCTGTTCCTCTGTTTGTGAATATTCCTGTTCCTCTGTTTGTGAATATTCCTGTTCCTCTGTGAATATTCCTGTTCCTCTGTTTGTGAATATTCCTGTTCCTCTGTTTGTGAATATTCCTGTTCCTCTGTGAATATTCCTGTTCCTCTGTTTGTGAATATTCCTGTTCCTCTGTGAATATTCCTGTTCCTCTGTTTGTGAATATTCCTGTTCCTCTGTTTGTGAATATTCCTGTTCCTCTGTGAATATTCCTGTTCCTCTTTTGTGAATATTCCTGTTCCTCTGTGAATATTCCTGTTCCTCTGTGAATATTCCTGTTCCTCTGTTTGGGAATATTCCTGTTCCTCTGTGAATATTCCTGTTCCTCTGTGAATATTCCTGTTCCTCTGTTTGTGAATATTCCTGTTCCTCTGTTTGTGAATATTCCTGTTCCTCTGTGAATATTCCTGTTCCTCTGTTTGTGAATATTCCTGTTCCTCTGTGAATATTCCTGTTCCTCTGTTTGTGAATATTCCTGTTCTCTTTGTGAATATTCCTGTTCCTCTGTGAATATTCCAGTTCCTCTGTGAATATTCCTGTTCCTCTGTTTGTGAATATTCCTGTTCCTCTGTTTGTGAATATTCCTGTTCCTCTGTGAATATTCCAGTTCCTCTGTGAATATTCCTGTTCCTCTGTTTGTGAATATTCCTGGTCCTCTGTGAATATTCCTGTTCCTCTGTTTGTGAATATTCCTGTTCCTCTGTTTGTGAATATTCCTGTTCCTCTGTTTGTGAATATTCCTGTTCCTCTGTTTGTGAATATTCTGTTCCTCTGTTTGTGAATATTCCTGTTCCTCTGTGAATATTCCTGTTCTTCTGTTTGTGAATATTCCTGTTCCTCTGTTTGTGAATATTCCTGTTCCTCTGTTTGTGAATATTCCTGTTCCTCTGTTTGTGAATATTCCTGTTCCTCTGTTTGTGAATATTCCTGTTCCTCTGTTTGTGAATATTCCTGTTCCTCTGTTTGTGAATATTCCTGTTCCTCTGTTTGTGAATATTCCTGTTCCTCTGTTTGTGAATATTCCAGTTCCTCTGTTTGTGAATATTCCTGTTCCTCTGTTTGTGAATATTCCTGTTCCTCTGTTTGTGAATATTCCTGTTCCTCTGTTTGTGAATATTCCTTTTCCTCTGTTTGTGAATATTCCTGTTCCTCTGTTTGTGAATATTCCTGGTCCTCTGTGAATATTCCTGTTCCTCTGTTTGTGAATATTCCTGTTCCTCTTTTGTGAATATTCCTGTTCTTCTGTTTGTGAATATTCCTGTTCCTCTATTTGTGAATATTCATGTTCCTCTGTTTGTGAATATTCCTGTTCCTCTGTGAATATTCCTGTTCTTCTGTTTGTGAATATTCCTGTTCCTCTGTTTGTGAATATTCCTGTTCCTCTGTTTGTGAATATTCCTGTTCCTCTGTTTGTGAATATTCCTGTTCCTCTGTTTGTGAATATTCCTGTTCCTCTGTTTGTGAATATTCCTGTTCCTCTGTTTGTGAATATTCCTGTTCCTCTGTTTGTGAATATTCCTGTTCCTCTGTGAATATTCCTGTTCCTCTGTTTGTGAATATTCCTGTTCCTCTGTTTGTGAATATTCCTGTTCCTCTGTTTGTGAATATTCCTGTTCCTCTGTTTGTGAATATTCCTGTTCCTCTGTTTGTGAATATTCCTGTTCCTCTGTTTGTGAATATTCCTGTTCCTCTGTTTGTGAATATTCCTGTTCCTCTGTTTGTGAATATTCCTGTTCCTCTGTGAATATTCCTGTTCCTCTGTTTGTGAATATTCCTGTTCCTCTGTTTGTGAATATTCCTGTTCTTCTGTTTGTGAATATTCCTGTTCCTCTATTTGTGAATATTCCTGTTCCTCTGTTTGTGAATATTCCTGTTCCTCTGTGAATATTCCTGTTCCTCTGTTTGTGAATATTCCTGTTCCTCTGTTTGTGAATATTCCTGTTCCTCTGTTTGTGAATATTCCTGTTCCTCTGTTTGTGAATATTCCTGTTCCTCTGTTTGTGAATATTCCTGTTCCTCTGTTTGTGAATATTCCTGTTCCTCTGTTTGTGAATATTCCTGTTCCTCTGTTTGTGAATATTCCTGTTCCTCTGTGAATATTCCTGTTCCTCTGTTTGTGAATATTCCTGTTCCTCTGTGAATATTCCTGTTCCTCTGTTTGTGAATATTCCTGTTCCTCTGTTTGTGAATATTCCTGTTCCTCTGTTTGTGAATATTCCTGTTCCTCTGTTTGTGAATATTCCTGTTCCTCTGTGAATATTCCTGTTCCTCTGTTTGTGAATATTCCTGTTCCTCTGTTTGTGAATATTCCTGTTCCTCTGTTTGTGAATATTCCTGTTCCTCTGTGAATATTCCTGTTTTGTGAATATTCCTGTTCCTCTGTTTGTGAATATTCCTGTTCCTCTGTTTGTGAATATTCCTGTTCCTCTGTGAATATTCCTGTTCCTCTGTTTGGGAATATTCCTGTTCCTCTGTGAATATTCCTGTTCCTCTGGGAATATTCCTGTTCCTCTGTTTGGGAATATTCCTGTTCCTCTGTTTGGGAATATTCCTGTTCCTCTGTTTGGGAATATTCCTGTTCCTCTGTGAATATTCCTGTTCCTCTGTGAATATTCCTGTTCCTCTGTTTGGGAATATTCCTGTTCCTCTGTGAATATTCCTGTTCCTCTGTGAATATTCCTGTTCCTCTGTTTGGGAATATTCCTGTTCCTCTGTGAATATTCCTGTTCCTCTGTGAATATTCCTGTTCCTCTGTTTGTGAATATTCCTGTTCCTCTGTGAATATTCCTGTTCCTCTGTTTGTGAATATTCCTGTTCCTCTGTGAATATTCCTGTTCCTCTGTGAATATTCCTGTTCCTCTGTGAATATTCCTGTTCCTCTGTGAATATTCCTGTTCCTCTGTGAATATTCCTGTTCCTCTGTTTGTGAATATTCCTGTTCCTCTGTTTGAATATTCCTGTTCCTCTGTGAATATTCCTGTTCCTCTGTGAATATTCCTGTTCCTCTGTGAATATTCCTGTTCCTCTGAATATTTGGGAATATTCCTGTTCCTCTGTGAATATTCCTGTTCCTCTGTGAATATTCCTGTTCCTCTGAATATTCCTGTTCCTCTGTGAATATTCCTGTTCCTCTGTGAATATTCCTGTTCCTCTGTTTGTGAATATTCCTGTTCCTCTGTGAATATTCCTGTTCCTCTGTTCCTCTGTGAATATTATGTTCCTCTGTGAATATTCCTGTTCCTCTGTTTGGGAATATTCCTGTTCCTCTGTGAATATTCCTGTTCCTCTGTGAATATTCCTGTTCCTCTGTTTGGGAATATTCCTGTTCCTCTGTTTGGGAATATTCCTGTTCCTCTGTGAATATTCCTGTTCCTCTGTGAATATTCCTGTTCCTCTGTTTGGGAATATTCCTGTTCCTCTGTGGAATATTCCTGTTCCTCTGTGAATATTCCTGTTCCTCTGTGAATATTCCTGTTCCTCTGTTTGTCAATATTCCTGTTCCTCTGTTTGAATATTCCTGTTCCTCTGTGAATATTCCTGTTCCTCTGTGAATATTCCTGTTCCTCTGTGAATATTCCTGTTCCTCTTTGTGAATATTCCTGTTCCTCTGTGAATATTCCTGTTCCTCTGTGAATATTCCTGTTCCTCTGTGAATATTCCTGTTCCTTCTGTCTGTGAATATTCCTGTTCCTCTGTTTGTGAATATTCCTGTTCCTCTGTTTGGGAATATTCCTGTTCCTCTGTGAATATTCCTGTTCCTCTGTGAATATTCCTGTTCCTCTGTGAATATTCCTGTTCCTCTGTGAATATTCCTGTTCCTCTGTGAATATTCCTGTTCCTCTGTTTGGGAATATTCCTGTTCCTCTGTGAATATTCCTGTTCCTCTGTGAATATTCCTGTTCCTCTGTTTGTGAATATTCCTGTTCCTCTGTGAATATTCCTGTTCCTCTGTGAATATTCCTGTTCCTCTGTTTGTGAATATTCCTGTTCCTCTGAATATTGAATATTCCTGTTCCTCTGTTTGTGAATATTCCTGTTCCTCTGTGAATATTCCTGTTCCTCTGTGAATATTCCTGTTCCTCTGTGAATATTCCTGTTCCTCTGTGAATATTCCTGTTCCTCTGTGAATATTCCTGTTCCTCTGTTAATATTCCTGTTCCTCTGTTTGTTTTGAAGCCGTTTCCCCTGAAGACACGTTGTTTTATTGATGCAGAATAAATGCCCCGTCACAAATGGCACCCTATAGTATAGTACACTCCTTTTCGAGTAAGAATAAGTGAGTGTTTTCCGTCGTGCCGAGCAGAGAGCTGTGTTTCCTGGGAAGGTATAAACATTTCACTAGGACTGACGTTTAATGCTCTCCTTCTGTCAGAGCGGCAGGTGGTCTAGTGGTTAGAGTGTAGAGGAGGCAGGTAGCCTAGTGGTTAGAGTGTAGAGGAGGCAGGTAGCCTAGTGGTTAGAGTGTAGAGGAGGCAGGTAGCCTAGTGGTTAGAGTGTAGAGGAGGCAGGTAGCCTAGTGGTTAGAGTGTAGAGGAGGCAGGTAGCCTAGTGGTTAGAGTGTAGAGGAGGCAGGTAGCCTAGTGGTTAGAGTGTAGAGGAGGCAGGTAGCCTAGTGGTTAGAGTGTAGAGGAGGCAGGTAGCCTAGTGGTTAGAGTGTAGAGGAGGCAGGTAGCCTAGTGGTTAGAGTGTAGAGGAGGCAGGTAGCCTAGTGGTTAGAGTGTAGAGGAGGCAGGTAGCCTAGTGGTTAGAGTGGAGAGGAGGCAGGTAGCCTAGTGGTTAGAGTGTAGAGGAGGCAGGTAGCCTAGTGGTTAGAGTGGAGAGGTGGCAGGTAGCCTAGTGGTTAGAGTGTAGAGGGGGCAGGTGTTTCTCTAAACCTCTCTGATGACCAGTATAACCCCAACCTCCACATCATGTGGGTTATCTCTGTTTCTCTAAACCTCTCTGATGACCAGTATAACCCCAACCTCCACATCATGTGGGTTATCTCTGTTTCTCTAAACCTGTCTGATGACCAGTATAACCCCAACCTCTACATCATGTGGGTTATGGAGGGTAGGGGTGGCAGGAGTCATGGTGGGTAGGGGTGGCAGGAGTCATAGAGGGTAGGGGTGCCAGGAGTCATGGAGGGTAGGGGTGGCAGGAGTCTTGGAGGGTAGGGATTGCCAGGAGTCATGGAGGGTAGGGGTGGCAGGAGTCTTGGTGGGTAGGGGTGCCAGGAGTCATGGAGGGAGGGGTGCCAGGAGTCATGGAGGGTAGGGTAGGAGTGCAGGAGTCATGGAGGGTAGGGGGTGGCAGGAGTCATGGAGGGTAGGAGTGCAAGGAGTCATGGAGGGTAGGGCCGCCAGGAGTCATGGAGGGTAGGAGTGCAAGGAGTCATGGAGGGTAGGGGTGGCAGGAGTCATGGAGGGTAGGGGTGCCAGGAATCTTGGAGGGTAGGGGTGCCAGGAGTCTTGGAGGGTAGGGGTGCAAGGAGTCATGGAGGGTAGGAGTGCAAGGAGTCATGGAGGGTAGGGGTGCCAGGAGTCATGGAGGGTAGGGGTGCCAGGAGTCATGGAGGGTAGGGGTGCCAGGAGTCATGGAGGGTAGGAGTGCAAGGAGTCATGGAGGGTAGGGGTGCCAGGAGTCATGGAGGGTCAGGGGTGGAGGAGTCATGGAGGGTAGGGGTGCCAGGAGTCATGGAGGGTAGGGGTGCCAGGAGTCATGGAGGGTAGGGGTGCCAGGAGTCATGGAGGGTAGGGGTGCCAGGAGTCATGGAGGGTAGGGGTGCCAGGAGTCATGGAGGGTAGGGGTGCCAGGAGTCATGGAGGGTAGGGGTGCCAGGAGTCATGGAGGGTAGGGGTGCCAGGAGTCATGGAGGGTAGGGGTGCCAGGAGTCATGGAGGGTAGGGGTGCCAGGAGTCATGGAGGGTAGGGGTGCCAGGAGTCATGGAGGGTAGGGGTGCCAGGAGTCATGGAGGGTAGGGGTGCCAGGAGTCATGGAGGGTAGGGGTGCCAGGAGTCATGGAGGGTAGGGGTGCCAGGAGTCATGGAGGGTAGGGGTGCCAGGAGTCATGGAGGGTAGGGGTGCCAGGAGTCATGGAGGGTAGGGGTGCCAGGAGTCATGGAGGGTAGGGGTGCCAGGAGTCATGGAGGGTAGGGGTGCCAGGAGTCATGGAGGGTAGGGGTGCCAGGAGTCATGGAGGGTAGGGGTGCCAGGAGTCATGGAGGGGGGAGTCATGGAGGGGGGTGCCAGGAGTCATGGAGGGTAGGGGTGCAAGGAGTCATGGAGGGTAGGGGTGCCAGGAGTCATGGAGGGTAGGGGTGCCAGGAGTCATGGAGGGTAGGGGTGCCAGGAGTCATGGAGGGTAGGGGTGCCAGGAGTCATGGAGGGTAGGGGTGCCAGGAGTCATGGAGGGTAGGGGTGCCAGGAGTCATGGAGGGTAGGGGTGCCAGGAGTCATGGAGGGTAGGGGTGCCAGGAGTCATGGAGGGTAGGGGTGCCAGGAGTCATGGAGGGTAGGGGTGCCAGGAGTCATGGAGGGTATGGGGGCCAGGAGTCATGGAGGGTAGGGGTGCCAGGAGTCATGGAGGGTAGGGGTGCCAGGAGTCATGGAGGGTAGGGTGCCAGGAGTCATGGAGGGTAGGGGTGCCAGGAGTCATGGAGGGAGGGGTGCCAGGAGTCATGGAGGGTAGGGGTGCCAGGAGTCATGGAGGGTAGGGGTGCCAGGAGTCATGGAGGGTAGGGGTGCCAGGAGTCATGGAGGGTAGGGGTGCCAGGAGTCATGGAGGGTAGGGGTGCCAGGAGTCATGGAGGGTAGGGGTGCCAGGAGTCATGGAGGGTAGGGGTGCCAGGAGTCATGGAGGGTAGGGGTGCCAGGAGTCATGGAGGGTAGGGGTGCCAGGAGTCATGGAGGGTAGGGGTGCCAGGAGTCATGGAGGGTAGGGGTGCCAGGAGTCATGGAGGGTAGGGGTGCCAGGAGTCATGGAGGGTAGGGGTGTCAGGAGTCATGGAGGGTAGGGGTGCCAGGAGTCATGGAGGGTAGGGGTGCCAGGAGTCATGGAGGGTAGGGGTGCCAGGAGTCATGGAGGGTAGGGGTGCCAGGAGTCATGGAGGGTAGGGGTGCCAGGAGTCATGGAGGGTAGGGGTGCCAGGAGTCATGGAGGGTAGGGGTGCCAGGAGTCATGGAGGGTAGGGGTGCCAGGAGTCATGGAGGGTAGGGGTGCCAGGAGTCATGGAGGGTAGGGGTGCCAGGAGTCATGGAGGGTAGGGGTGCCAGGAGTCATGGAGGGTAGGGGTGCCAGGAGTCATGGAGGGTAGGGGTGCCAGGAGTCCGCCACCCAGAAATCCTCATTGTGTCAGGAGGCTTTGTTCCTCAGCTTATCCGCCACGAGACGAGGGCACAATGACTTTTTAGCGATTTCACCCCGGTTCATTACCGGGGAGCTGGATGCATTTTACAGTTAACATTTAGCTGCTGTTATCAGGAGCAATTAGGTTGTCCACCGCAGAGAGACTAATGAAATGTAATCTGATATCATTATTAACACACAGAGACAAGGCCACACACACACACACACACACACACACACACACACACACACACACACACACACACACACACACACACACACACACACACACACACACACACACACACACACACACACACACACACACACACACACACACACACACGCACACACACACACGCACAGCGTCTCCTCCAACAGTGAATGTCTCGGAGCTGTCCAATGTGCTGAAATGCCAGCCCCGCTCATCTGTGTAGCAAATGTGTCTTACTGAGAATAAAACACAACCAATTGAAGTAAACTCAATAGTTTCATGTCCATATAATTCATGTATTGATCTACCATCTACCCTGCTTGTGTTGCTGAACTCATATGGACCATTGTAAATGATTCAGAAACAGTACCTGTTCTGGAATCGTCTTTACCAATTCTTTGATCTGTTATTTTATCTGGTGGTGAGTTGAACTGGCTGGTTTTGAAATGACAGATTATTGGCCTGAGATAGAATCTAACATTCCCTGCTGCTACTGGCTGGCTGGCTGACTGGCTGACTGGCTGGCTGACTGGCTGACTGGCTGGCTGACTGGCTGGCTGGCTGGGCTGACTGGCTGGCTGGCTGACTGGCTGACTGGCTGACATGCTAGGTTGGCTGGCTGACTGGCTGGCTGGCTGACTGGATGACTGGCTGGTTGGCTGGCTGGCTGACATGCTAGTTGGCTGGCTGACTGGCTGGTTGGCTGGCTGGCTGGCTGACTGGCTAGTTGGCTGGCTGACTGGCTGGTTGGCTGGCTGACTGACATGCTAGTTGGCTGACTGGCTGGTTGGCTGGCTGACTGGCTAGTTGGCTGGCTGACTGGCTAGTTGGCTGACTGGCTGGTTGGCTGGCTGACTGGTTGACTGGCTAGTTGGCTGACTGGCTAGTTGGCTGGCTGACTGGCTAGTCGGCTGGCTGACTGGCTGGTCGGCTGGCTGACTGGCTAGTTGGCTGGCTGACTGGCTGGCTGGCTGGTTGGCTGACTGGCTGTCTGGTTGGTTGGTTGGTGGTTGGTTGGTTGGTTGGTTGGTTGGTTGGTTGGCTGGCTGGTTGACTGACTGGCTGGCTGGTTGGCTAACTGGTTGGCTGGCTGATTGGCAGGCTGCATGGCTAACTGGCTGGCTAACTGGTTGGATGGCTGGTTGGCTGGCTGGTTGGCTGACTGGTTGACTGACTGGCTGGCTGGCTGGCTGGCTGGCTGGCTGGTTGGCTGGCAGGCTTGCTGGCTGGCTGGCTGGTTGGTTGGTTGGTTGGCTGGTTGACCGACTGACTGGCTGGCTGGTTGGCTAACTGGTTGGCTGGCAGATTGGCAGGCTGCATGGCTAACTGGCTGGCTAACTGGTTGGATGGCTGGTTGTCTGGCTGGTTGGCTGACTGGTTGACTGACTGGCTGGCTGGCTGGCTGGCTGGCTTGCTGGCTGGTTGGTTGGTTGGCTGACAGGTTGGCTGACTGGCTAGCTGGCTGGCTGGCTGGTTGAGTGACTGGCTGGCTGGCTGGCAGGCTTGCTGGCTGGCTGGCTGGATGGTTGGTTGGTTGGTTGGCTGACTGGTTGGCTGACTGGCTAGCTGGCTGGCTGGCTGGTTGAGTGACTGACTGGCTGGCTGATTGGCTGGCTGGTTAGCTATCTGGTTGGCTAACTCGTTGGATGGCCGGCTGGCTGGCTGGCTGGTTGGCTGGCTGGTTGGCTGGATGGCTGCCTGGTTGGCTGGATGGCTGCCTGGCTGATTGGCTGGCTGGTTAGCTATCTGGTTGGCTAACTCGTTGGATGGTTGGCTGGCTGGCTGGCTGGCTGGCTGGCTGGTTGGTTGGTTGGTTGGCTGGTTGGTTGGCTGGCTTCCTGGCTGGCTGGCTGGCTGGCTTCCTGGCTGGCTGGAGTTTGTCTCCATGTACCTGTGAAGCCTTTTCTTTTTCATGATATTGTTTCTCTCCTAAAAGCCTGGCTCCTGTTTTGAGGTGGTCTTGTCATCTCTGTGATATAAACTAAGATGTTGGTAGAATGAAAAACTGAAATGAGGTTTTGTTCAAAAGCTGACTGGAGGCTCTAGCCTGTAAACTAAACCTTTTCACGTCTCAAGTAGAGACCGTCAAAAAACGAGGTTTTAAAGATACAGTTGGAGATTCCAGACAGGATATTGGAAGGTCGGCCAACTATCACCACAGCTATAAATGATCATCTCAAAGATATTGATTGATTTATTGATTAATGTAAACTCCAAAAAGACAATTCCCATCATTGTACTCGTGACAGAATGCTCGTGGATATTGGCGTTATAACACGGTAAGACTATCTACACATTCCAAAATAGGTATTAAACCGTCAGGGAATTCCTCCATCACCTCTCCAGGTACCTGACTTCCTGTCCAATTCCTCCATCACCTCTCCAGGTACCTGACTTCCTGTCCAATTCCTCCATCACCTCTCCAGGTACCCGACTTCCTGTCCAATTCCTCCATCACCTCTCCAGGTACCTGACTTCCTGTCCAATTCCTCCATCACCTCTCCAGGTACCTGACTTCCTGTCCAATTCCTCCATCACCTCTCCAGGTACCTGACTTCCTGTCCAATTCCTCCATCACCTCTCCAGGTACCTGACTTCCTGTTACATTCCTCCATCACCTCTCCAGGTACCTGACTTCCTGTCCAATTCCTCCATCACCTCTCCAGGTACCTGACTTCCTGTCCAATTCCTCCATCACCTCTCCAGGTACCTGACTTCCTGTCCAATTCCTCCATCACCTCTCCAGGTACCTGACTTCCTGTCCAATTCCTCCATCACCTCTCCAGGTACCTTCACCTGACTTCTTGTCCAATTTCCTCCATCACCTCTCCAGGTACCCGACTTCCTGTCCAATTCCTCCATCACCTCTCCAGGTACCTGACTTCCTGTCCAGCAGTCAGATCCCCTGGAGCCGTGACAGTGTCCTGCTACAGGCACTTTGTGGTTCCTTCTAGTCGTCATCTAATCCCACTATTATAACATGAAACAGATTCCTCCCGAATAGACTGCTGCTGGTTGTCCTCTAAGGAGCGCAGCCTCCCCCAAAAAACAAGGCACCCTATTCTGCTATTCACAAGGTCAAAAGTAGTGCACTACATTGTGGAATGGGACGAACCCTACAGGAAGGAGATATGGTGATATCGACTGCTGGTTTTCCCCTCTAAAACTCCAGCCTGATCAATATGATCAATGTTTTTGATATGTATTGAGTCTGTGTGTGTGTGCCTGCAGGCAGTGTGTTTTGATTTGTTTGTGTGTAAAAAGGTTTGTGTGTGTGTGTGTGTGTGTGTGCGCGCGTGTGTATTTGTGTGTGTGTGTGTGTGTGTGTGTGTATGTGTGTGTGCGCGTGTGTATTTGTGTGTGTGTGTGTGTCCCTCTTGTGTGTGTGTGTGTGTGTGTGTGTGTGTGTGTGTGTGTGTGTGTGTGTGTGTGTGTGTGTGTGTGTGTGTGTGTGTGTGTGTGTGTGTGTGTGTGTGTGTGTGTGCGTGCTTCCTGCCTGCAGGCAGCAGTAGGATTGGATTTGTTTGTATCTAAAAAGGCCCTTTAAAAAGAAAGATACACTCTCTCTCTCTCTCTCTCTCTCTCTCTCTCTCTCTGTCTCTCTCTCTCTCTCTCTCTCTCTCTCTCTCTCTCTCTCTCTCTCTCTCTCTCTCTCTCTCTCTCTCTCTCTCTCTCTCTCTCTCTCTCTCTCTCTCTCTCTCTCTCTCTCTCAGGCCATGGACCACAGAGCACGACGCTGCGGTGAAACAAGGAGCTCCAGATTTTCACTGAAACTCACTGATCCGTTCAGATTGTTGCCGGTGACGGTTGAAACAGTACCGGCGAAATATTTTGTTATGACCTCAGCAAGTTTCGTAAACAACGGCATCCGCTTTGTGCTAGATAATAATTAAATATATAATTTAAATGAGAATATAGGTAGGCTCGCGCAGGGGAGAGGTTGGGTGAGAAAAAGGAGGATAACATGTTTATTTTTTAAAAGAGATGGACGAAAGACTGTAAAGCTGTTGTTGCTGGACAAAAACCTAATCTAAGTGGTCGCCGGAGGATTATTATTAATATTATTAAATCTGATGTAGTTTTAGGTTGAACTTTTCGCATTAAAGTCGTCGAACCTCGTAATGACTTCCAGTCCGCAGCGTCTCTCTGCGTCACCGTGTGGCGGGACGACAGCAGAGCTCCGGCAGAACCGTCGGTTTGGGTCTCGGTTTGTCCGTTACTAGTTTTTTGTTGTTGTTGTTGAGGATATTATTTTTGTTGTAGAGATGAGTTCCAACAGGAAATGTTGCCTGTTCTTCCTGCTGGTCAGAAGTATCCTGTCGGACACCAGTCATACCAATCAAGGTGAGTGTTATTTAGTTTACATGTGTCGGGCGCGCTATCGACTGTGCCGCAAAAGAATGGTCGTGCGGCAGAGTCGATTTCCGCGCGTATAAACCCAGGGTCGTTACACTATATAGGCGATATTACCGTAAACTACACTAATAAAGACACTGGTTTGACTTGAATCTCTGCTTCGACGTTGTTCTGGAAAACATCCCGACTTGGATCACTGATTGTATGAACTACCACATGAGCGCAGAGGGGACGTGTAGACTAACGTTACATGATACTTACCATTGTATTGCCTATGTAGGCATTTTACAGTGTGTGTGTGTGTGTGTGTGTGTGTGTGTGTGTGTGTGTGTGTGTGTGTGTGTGTGTGTGTGTGTGTGTGTGTGTGTGTGTGTGTGTGTGTGTGTGTGTGTGTGTGTGTGTGTGTGTGTGTGTGTGTGTGTGTGTGTGTCTGTGTCTGTGTCTGTTTTATTTTATTTTGTCGATTCTGTGTCTGTGTCTGTGTCTATGAAGATTCTCTCCTGAAGTCACAAATAAAAACACAGTATTGGATTTCTTACTCTCATCCATCTGTGACCAGTCTATCTCTGTGTCCTCTTCCACCTCTAGTCGTGCCAACAACTGAAGATGTTCTCACCGTCCTGTTTGTTAATGGCATTCACCTTATGACAACCAGTGGAACAGCCACTTTCAATAGTGCATCTAAATCACTAACATCCATCTGTGACAGTCTATCTGGTTCCACCTCTAGTCACCCAACAACTACATGTTGTGATGACTTCTCTCCTGGGCAGCCTCCTTGTGAACAGAACAGGTGGTTGAGGCTGCAGATCTGACTGGCACTGCTGCACACACACACACACACACACACACACACACACACACACACACACACACACACACACACACACACACACATACACACACACATACACACACACACACATACACACACACACACACACACACACACACACACACACACACACACACACACACACATCTGACTGGCAGACGCTTCAAACAGAACTCCTGTGATCTCTGAGATGCCGGGGCAGATTCTAACACATTACAGTCTGTATCTGACTGGGGTTCTCTCTCTCTCTCTCTTTCTCTCTCTCTCTTTCTCTCTCTCAGAACTCCTGTCTCTCTGAGATGCCGGGGCAGATTCTCACATTACAGTCTGTATCTCTGGGGTTCTCTCTCTCTCTCTCTCTCTCTCTCTCTCTCTCTCTCTCTCTCTCTCTTTCTCTCTCTCTCGCTCTCTCTCTCTCTCTCTCTCTCTCTCTCTTTCTCTCGGTCTCCCTCTCTCTCTCTTCTCTCTCTCTCTTTCTCTCTCTCTCTTTCTCTTTCTCTCTCTCGCGACACTTTCTCTCTCTCTCTCTCTCTCTCTCTCTCTCTCTCTCTCTCTCTCTCTCTCCTCTTTCTCTCGGTCTCCCTCTCTCTCTCTCCTCTTTCTCTCTCTCTCCCTCTCTCTCCCCTCTCTTTCTATCAGTGTGTGTTTTTCTTCCCTCCCCAGACAGAGAGATTCTATTTGGCCTATTTTAAGGGGAAAGTGAGCCATCACAGGCAGACAGTCAAACAGACAGACACAGAGGAACGGAGTGCTAGCTAGCTGCCTGTCTCTTCTGAGGCTTCTGTTCTGATGTCTCACTTAAAGTTACCAGGCTTCAACCTCCTGGGGGGGGACAAGATCAGATCTCCTACTAGACTGAGAATGAGATAAAGCTCCAGATATATGGTCTCTCCTGTCCACACTGCTGATGAAGATTAAGAGTGCAGAGATATGCATCCCAAATGGCACCCTATTCCCTTCATAGTGCACTACTTTTGACCAGAGCCCATAGGACTTAGTGCACTATAAAGGGAGTCTTCTATTGGGGGGCATTTGGAACACACAGTCTTCTATTGGAACATTGGCCCTAATTTCCTCCATTTGGAACACACAGTCTTCTATTGGAATATTGCCCCTAATTTCCTCCATTTGGAACACACAGTCTTCTATTGGAATATTGGCCCTAATTTCCTCCATTTGGAACACAAAGTCTTCTATTGGAATATTGGCCCTAATTTCCTCCATTTGGAACACACAGTCTTCTATTGGAATATTGGCCCTAATTTCCTCCATTTGGAACACACAGTCTTCTATTGGAATATTGGCCCTAATTTCCTCCATTTGGAACACAGTCTTCTATTGGAACATTGGCCCTAATTTCTCCATTTGGAACACACAGTCTTCTATTGGAATATTGGCCCTAATTTCCTCCATTTGGAACACAGTCTTCTATTGGAACATTGGCCCTAATTTCCTCCATTTGGAACACAGTCTTCTATTGGAACATTGGCCCTAATTTCCTCCATTTGGAACACAGTCTTCTATTGGAACATTGGCCCTAATTTTCTCCATTTAAGTTTCCTCCATTTGGAACACACAGTCTTCTATTTGGAATGGAACATTGGCCCTAATTTTCCTCCATTTGGAACACACAGTCTTCTATTGGAACATTGGCCCTAATTTCCTCCATTTGGAACACACAGTCTTCTATTGGAACATTGGCCCCTAATTTCCTCCATTTGGAACACAGTCTTCTATTGGAACATTGGCCCCTAATTTCCTCCATTTGGAACACACAGTCTTCTATTGGAACATTGGCCCTAATTTCCTCCATTTGGAACACAAAGTCTTCTATTGGAACATTGGCCCTAATTTCCTCCATTTGGAACACACAGTCTTCTATTGGAACATTGGAATTTCCTCCATTTGGAAACACAGTCTTCTATTGGAACATTGGCCCCTAATTTCCTCCATTTGGAACACAAAGTCTTCTATTGGAATATTGCCCTAATTTTCTCCATTTGGAACACACAGTCTTCTATTGGAACATTGGCCCTTCTCCATTTGGAACACACAGTCTTCTATTGGAACATTGGCCCTAATTTCCTCCATTTGGAACACACAGTCTTCTATTGGAACATTGGCCCTAATTTCCTCCATTTGGAACACACAGTCTTCTATTGGAACATTGGCCCTAATTTTCTCCATTTGGAAACACAGTCTTCTATTGGAACATTGGCCCTAATTTCCTCCATTTGGAACACACAGTCTTCTATTGGAACATTGGCCCTAATTTCCTCCATTTGGAACACAAAGTCTTCTATTGGAACATTGGCCCTAATTTCTCCATTTGGAACACACAGTCTTCTATTGGAATATTGGCCCTAATTTCCTCCATTTGGAACACACAGTCTTCTATTGGAATTTCCTCCATTTGGAACACACAGTCTTCTATTGGAACATTGGCCCTAATTTCTCCATTTGGAACACACAGTCTTCTATTGGAACATTGGCCCTAATTTCTCCATTTGGAACACACAGTCTTCTATTGGAACATTGGCCCTAATTTCTCCATTTGGAACACACAGTCTTCTATTGGAACATTGGCCCTAATTTCCTCCATTTGGAACACACAGTCTTCTATTGGAACATTGGCCCTAATTTCCTCCATTTGGAAACACAGTCTTCTATTGGAACATTGGCCCTAATTTCTCCATTTGGAACACAGTCTTCTATTGGAACATTGGCCCTAATTTCCTCCATTTGGAACACACAGTCTTCTATTGGAACATTGGCCCTAATTTCCTCCATTTGGAACACACAGTCTTCTATTGGAACATTGGCCCCTAATTTCCTCCATTTGGAACACAGTCTTCTATTGGAACATTGGCCCTAATTTCCTCCATTTGGAACACACAGTCTTCTATTGGAACATTGGCCCCTAATTTCCTCCATTTGGACACACAGTCTTCTATTTGGAATATTGGCCCTAATTTTCTCCATTTGGAACAAGCAGATTGAGTTTTGTTTGAAGAGCGTTGAATTGAATTTTAGAGGCTTGGTTGCCGACAGCTGAAGCAAGACATCTGCCAGACATTTGTCAGACACTTTTACAGTTAAAGAAGAAGTCACCCCTAAATGTGTTCTTGTCTCGTCTGGTAATTATATTTACAGACACGTCAACAGTTCTTCACCTTTTACAGTGGGGGGTGATAGGGGGGTGATAGGGGGGGGGTGATAGGGGGGGGAGGGGGGGGTGATAGGGGAGGGGGGGGTGATAGGGGAGGGGGTGATAGGGGAGGGGGGTGATGATAGGGGGGGAGGGGGGGGTGATAGGGGAGGGGGGTGATAGGGGAGGGGGGGGGGGGTGATAGGGGAGGGGGTGATAGGGGAGGGGGGGGTGATAGGGGAGGGGGGGGGTGATAGGGGAGGGGGGTGATAGGGGAGGGGGGGTGATAGGGGAGGGGGGGGAGGGGGGTGATAAGGGGGGTGATTGGAGGAGCGGAAGTTTCTCAGTGATTGTGTCTCCGAGACAAAGTGGGGGTCTAGACAGTGATAATATGATTTAGCATAGAAACTAAAGTGCTTTTCTCTGTATCTGCTTTCCTCTTTCTCTCTCTCTCTCTCTCTCTCTTTCTGTGTGTGTGTGTGTGTGTGTGTGTGTGTGTGTGTGTGTGTGTGTGTGTGTGTGTGTGTGTGTGTGTGTGTGTGTGTGTGTGTGTGTGTGTTACTGTACTCCATTATGTCCGTATTGAGTTCCAGTGGAACACGGATAACATTGTGTGTCTGTATCAGTATTAGAGACCATCTGTCCCTGTAGACCCACAGATATACTATCAATCACAGTTCTACCCCCTCCCTCCCTCCTCCCCTCCCTCCCTCTCTCCGCCTCCCTCCCTCCCTCCGCCTCCCTCCCTCCCCCTCCCCTCCCTCCCTCTCTCCCCTCCCCTCCCTCCCTCCCTCCCTCCCTCCCTCCCTCCCTCCCTCCCTCCCTCCCTCCCTCCCTCCCCCCTCCCCTCCCTCCCCCCCTCCCCTCCCTCCCTCTCTCCGCCTCCCTCCCCCCTCCCTCCCTCCCTCCGCCTCCCTCCCCCCCCTCTCCGCCTCCCTCCCCCCTCCCTATCCCTCCCTCCCTCTCTCCGCCTCCCTCCCTCCCTCCCTCCGCCTCCCTCCCTCCCTCTCTCCGCCTCCCTTCGTATCCCTCCCTCCCTCCCTCCGCCTCCCTCCCTCCCTCCCTCCGCCTCCCCTCTCCCTCCCCCCCCTCCGCCTCCCCTCCCTCCGCCTCCCTCCCTCTATCTCTCTCCGCCTCCCTCCCCCCTCCCTCCACCTCCCTCCCCCGCCTCCCTCCCTCTGGAGAACGACCCATATGGATTTTTTTTAGGGCCAATATCAATTTTTGGATTGATTATTTTAGGACGATATTCAATATCATTAAATGTGAAAAAGGTTTTGACAAAATTCCCCAAGAGAGAGACAGGCATTTATGCATTAATGCATCCATTTTAAAGTCGAAATTAATTTGACTTAGTTCTTACCAATCTAACAACATAACAACATAATGTTATTTGGATGGTAAATCTCCATTGATAAACTGGGTAAATCAAGATGTCACCTAGGTCTAGTCACAATACAGGGCATTGAGTTATTGTACTTGTTAGCACCATGTTTATCTAGCCAGCAAGTTAGCATAGTAGCCAATATAGCTAGCTATAGGTCCCATAGCTATCTGCTAACAGGTCCCATAGCTATCTCCTAACATGTCCCATAGCTATCTCCTAAGAGGTCCCATTAGCTATCTCCTAACAGGTCCCATAGCTATCTGCTAACAGGTCCCATAGCTATCTACTAACAAGGTCCCATAGCTATCTGCTAACAGGTCCCATAGCTATCTGCTAACAGGTCCCATAGCTATCTGCTAACAGGTCCCATAGCTATCTGCTAACAGGTCATAGCTACTAATAGTCCCATAGTTATCTGCTAACAGGTCCATAGCTATCTGCTAACAGGTCACATAGCTATCTGCTAACAGGTCCCATAGCTATCTGCTAACAGGTCCCATAGCTATCTGCTAACATGTCCCATAGATATCTCCTAAGAGGTCCCATTAGCTATCTCCTAACAGGTCCCATAGCTATCTGCTAACAGGTCCCATAGCTATCTACTAACAAGGTCCCAACATCTGCTAACAGGTCCCATAGCTATCTGCTAACAGGTCCCATAGCTATCTGCTAACAGGTCCCATAGCTATCTGCTAACAGGTCCCATAGCTATCTGCTAACAGGTCCCATAGCTATCTGCTAACAGGGTAACCCATAGCTATCTGCTAACAGGTCCCATAGCTATCTGCTAACAGGTCCCATAGCTATCTGCTAACAGGTCACATAGCTATCTGCTAACAGGTCCCATAGCTATCTGCTAACAGGTCCCATAGCTATCTGCTAACAGGTCCCATAGCTATCTGCTAACAGGTCCCATAGCTATCTGCTAACAGGCATAGCTATCTGCTAACAGGTCCCATAGCTATCTAACAGGTCACATAGCTATCTGTTCAGCAAGCTATGCATGTCCGGGCACGTAGACAAAATCCTTATTATTAGTGAATTAACTAAACTAATATTTGCAACAAGAGTTTGATTTTGGTCACTGTGTCAATTCATCTCAATACTGAACCTTTCTGTTGGAATATTCGCTTTTACATAAAAAAAAAAGTAACCTTTATTTACCTCAATGGCTGCCACCAGCACCCTATTCCATCTGCAGTGCCACCAATTCCATCTGCCTGAATGCCACCAGCACCCTGTTCCATCTGCACTTAGGCTATTAAGAACTCATAATTGTAAAATGAAAAGTATTCAGACCCCTTGACATTTTTCCCACATTTTTTTACGTTACAGCCTTAATTATTAATATCTATATATAGCCTTAATTATTAATATCTATATATATATATATATATATATATTATATGAATTGAATAATTTAATTGAATAATTATTCATTTGCACCATCATGTCACCTGTGCAACTAGATGTGAAAAAAGCCTAGATAACCTGTACTCCACACAGAGACATGCGTACCTCGCCCTCCATTAGGTAAATCTGAACATAACTCTATTATCCTGATGCCTGCTGACACAACAACAACAACATAAACAGGAAGTACTAGTGTCGCTCAATACGCAAGTGGTTCGAATGGAGCGAATGCTAAGCTACAGGACAGCTTCAATAGCACTGTTGCCAGGATGCTTCAGGACTGTTCCGATGCTTCAATAGCACTGTTCCGATGCTACAGGACTGCTTCAATAGCACTGTTCCAATGCTACAGGACTGCTTCAATAGCACTGTTCCAATGCTACAGGATGCTTCAATAGCACTGTTCCAATGCTACAGGACAGCTTCAATAGCACTGTTCCAATGCTACAGGACTGCTTCAATAGCACTGTTCCAATGCTACAGGACTGCTTCAATAGCACTGTTCCAATGCTACAGGACAGCTTCAATAGCACTGTTCCAATGCTACAGGACAGCTTCAATAGCACTGTTCCAATGCTACAGGATGCTTCAATAGCACTGTTCCAATGCTACAGGACTGCTTCAATAGCACTGTTCCAATGCTACAGGACTGTTCAATAGCACTGTTCCAATGCTACAGGACTGCTTCAATAGCACTGTTCCAATGCTACAGGAGCTTCAATAGCACTGTTCCAATGCAGGACTGCTTCAATAGCACTGTTCCAATGCTACAGGACTGCTTCAATAGCACTGTTCCAATGCTACAGGACTGCTTCAATAGCACTGTTCCAATGCTACAGGACTGCTTCAATAGCACTGTTCCAATGCTACAGGACTGCTTCAATAGCACTGTTCCAATGCTACAGGACTGCTTCAATAGCACTGTTCCAATGCTACAGGACTGCTTCAATAGCACTGTTCCAATGCTACAGGACAGCTTCAATAGCACTGTTCCAATGCTACAGGACAGCTTCAATAGCACTGTTCCAATGCTACAGGACAGCTTCAATAGCACTGTTCCAATGCTACAGGACAGCTTCAATAGCACTGTTCCAATGCTACAGGAGCTTCAATAGCACGATGCTTCAATAGCACTGTTCCAATGCTACAGGACTGCTTCAATAGCACTGTTCCAATGCTACAGGACAGCTTCAATAGCACTGTTCCAATGCTATAGACAGCTTCAATAGCACTGTTCCGATGCTACAGGACTGCTTCAATAGCACTGTTCCGATGCTACAGGACTGCTTCAACTGTTATGCTACACTGTTCCGTGATTCGTAGCACGATGGCATTGAGGAGTTCATCACATCAGTCACCGGCTTCATTAATAAGTGCATCGACTTCGACATCAGGTCCCCACGTTGACCGTGCTTCAATAGCACTGTTCCAATGCTACAGGACTGCTTCATATCCCAACCAGAAGCCATGTCTTAGCACGCTACAGGGTAGCCTATTGGTTAGAGCATTGGACTAATAACCGCAAGGTTGCAAGTTCAAATCAATAGCACCGAGCTGACAAGGTACAAATAGCACTGTTCGATGTTCTGCTTCCCTGAACAGGCAGTTAACCCACTGTTCCTAGGCCATCATTGTAAATAATAATTTGTTCTTAATGCTGACTTGCCTAGTTAAATAAAGGTAAAATGAACATCATTGAGGAGTTCAACTGAGCTAAAGGCTAGAGCTGCCGCTTTCAACCAGGAGCTGGATACCAATCCGTTAGAGCATTGGATTATAAGAAATCCTGCTATGCCCTCCGAACACGAACCAGGCAAAGTGTCAAACCAGGACCAAGCAGCTGCCGCTTTCAAGGAGCTGGATACCAATCCGTACGATTAATCCTGCTATGCCCTCCGACAAACCAGGCAAAGTGTCAAACCAGGACCAAGCACAAATCCTACTACACCCCGGCTCATCGGATGTGGCAGGGCTCGCAAACTATCATGGATTACAAAGAGAAACCCAACCGAGTCTACCAGACCTGCAAAATACCTTCTATGCTCTCTTCGAGGCTAGCAACACTGAACCACGCATGAGAGCATCAGCTGTTCCCGGACGACTGTGAGATCACGCTCTCCGTAGCCAAAGTCAGTAAGAGCTTTAAACAGGTCGACATTCACAAGACCGCAGGACGGATTACCCCAGGACACAAATAAATAAATGAAATGAAATGACACCCAGAAGCATGACCGACTGTCTTCACTGACATGTTAAACCTGTCGCTGACCCAGTCTGTAATACCAACATGTTTCAAGCAGACCACCACAGTCCCTGTGCCCAAAGCGAAGGATCTTAAACACTATAGACGATGGAACATTTGGTTGTGTTCTGATCTATTTAACGGGTCTTATTCAGTGTTGTAGGTCCCCTGCACAGATGGTTTGGCGAGGACAACATTCAAGACTTCAGGTCTAAGAACGATATCCAAATATCCTCATACATTTTATTTCATTATCTCTTTTTGACGGTTGAATGTGTTGTATTGTATTTGTCATTCTCTCTGCACACGTTGTGGTTCTGTCTTGACCTACAGAGCGGAGGGAGGTCATTCTCTCTGCACACGTTGTGGTTCTGTCTTGTACCCCCAGAGCTCGGAGGTCAGAGCTACAGAGGGAGGTCATTCTCTCTGCTGAGTGTTGTGGTTCTGTCTTGTACCCCTACAGAGCTCGGAGGTCATTCTCTCTGCACACGTTGTGGTTCTGTCTTGTACCCCTACAGAGCTCGGAGGTCATTCTCTCTGCTGAGTGTTGTGGTTCTGTCTTGTACCCCTACAGAGCTCGGAGGTCATTCTCTCTGCACACGTTGTGGTTCTGTCTTGTACCCCTACAGAGCTCAGAGGTCATTCTCTCTGCACACGTTGTGGTTCTGTCTTGTACCCCTACAGAGCTCGGAGGTCATTCTGTCTTGTCTGCTGTCATTCTCTCTGCACACGTTGTGGTTCTGTCTTGTACCCCTACAGAGCTCGGAGGTCATTCTCTCTGCTGAGTGTTGTGGTTCTGTCTTGTACCCCTACAGAGCTCGGAGGTCATTCTCTTGTACCCCTGCTGAGTGTTGTGGTTCTGTCTTGTAGCCCTACAGAGCTCGGAGGTCATTCTCTCTGCTGAGTGTTGTGGTTCTGTCTTGTACCCCTACAGAGCTCGGAGGTCATTCTCTCTGCACACGTTGTGGTTCTGTCTTGTACCCCTACAGAGCTCGGAGGTCATTCTCTCTGCTGAGTGTTGTGGTTCTGTCTTGTACCCCTACAGAGCTCGGAGGTCATTCTCTCTGCTGAGTGTTGTGGTTCTGTCTTGTACCCCTACAGAGCTCGGAGGTCATTCTCTCTGCTGAGTGTTGTGGTTCTGTCTTGTAGGTCATTCCCTACAGAGCTCGGAGGTCATTCTCTCTGCACACGTTGTGGTTCTGTCTTGTACCCCTACAGAGCTCGGAGGTCATTCTCTCTGCACACGTTGTGGTTCTGTCTTGTACCCCTACAGAGCTCGGAGGTCATTCTCTCTGCACACGTTGTGGTTCTGTCTTGTACCCCTACAGAGCTCGGAGGTCATTCTCTCTGCACACGTTGTGGTTCTGTCTTGTACCCCTACAGAGCTCGGAGGTCATTCTCTCTGCTGAGTGTTGTGGTTCTGTCTTGTACCCCTACAGAGCTCGGAGGTCATTCTCTCTGCTGAGTGTTGTGGTTCTGTCTTGTACCCCTACAGAGCTCGGAGGTCATTCTCTGTCTGCTGAGTGTTGTGGTTCTGTCTTGTACCCCTACAGAGCTCGGAGGTCATTCTCTCTGCTGAGTGTTGTGGTTCTGTCTTGTACCCCTACAGAGCTCGGAGGTCAGTGTTGTGGTTCTGTCTTGTCTGCTGAGTGTTGTGGTTCTGTCTTGTACCCCTACAGAGCTCGGAGGTCATTCTCTCTGCTGAGTGTTGTGGTTCTGTCTTGTAGCCCTACAGAGCTCGGAGGTCAGTGTTGTGGTTCTGTCTCTGCTGAGTGTTGTGGTTCTGTCTTGTAGCCCTACAGAGCTCGGAGGTCATTCTCTCTGCTGAGTGTTGTGGTTCTGTCTTGTACCCCTACAGAGCTCGGAGGTCATTCTCTCTGCACAGTGTTGTGGTTCTGTCTTGTACCCCTACAGAGCTCGGAGGTCATTCTCGGAGGTCTGCTGAGTGTTGTGGTTCTGTCTTGTACCCCTACAGAGCTCGGAGGTCATTCTCTCTGAGTGTTGTGGTTCTGTCTGCCCTACAGAGCTCGGAGGTCATTCTCTCTGCTGAGTGTTGTGGTTCTGTCTTGTACCCCTACAGAGCTCGGAGGTCATTCTCTCTGCTGAGTGTTGTGGTTCTGTCTTGTACCCCTACAGAGCTCGGAGGTCATTCTCTCTCAGTGTTGTGGTTCTGTCTTGTCTACAGAGCTCGGAGGTCATTCTCTCTGCTGAGTGTGTGTGTCTTGTTCTGTCTTGTCATTCTCTCTGCTGAGTGTTGTGGTTCTGTCCTACAGAGCTCGGAGGTCATTCTCTCTGCTGAGTGTTGTGGTTCTGTCTTGTACCCTACAGAGCTCGGAGGTCATTCTCTCTGCTGAGTGTTGTGGTTCTGTCTTGTACCCCTACAGAGCTCGGAGGTCATTCTCTCTGCTGAGTGTTGTGGTTCTGTCTTGTAGCCCTACAGAGCTCGGAGGTCATTCTCTCTGCTAAGTGCCTCTGGACAATTGTTGCTCTGCTCTGACAGTTTGATAACTATGGTTTACTCTCTCTTCCTTCTTTCCCTGTCCTCCTCTTTCATAAACTCTCCCCTTTCTGTCTCTCTTTTCTGTCTCTCTCTCTCTCGCTCTCTCTCCTCTTTATCTATCTCTCCCCTCCTCTTTCTCTCTCTCTCTCCTCTTTCTCTCTCTCTCTCTCTCTCTCTCTTTCTCTCTCTCTCTCTCTCTCTGTCTCTCTCTCTCTCTCTCTCTCTCTTTCTCTCTCTCTCTCTCTCTCTCTCTCTCTCTCTCTCTCTCTCTCTCTCTCTCTCTCTCTCTCTCTCTCTCTCTCTCTCTCTCTCTCTCTCTCCTACCCTGTCTCTCTCTCTCTCTCTACCTATCCCCCTGTCTCTCTCTCTCTTTCTCTCTCTAGTGGTTCTGTTGGACACCACAGCTGTTCTGGGTGAGTTGGACTGGAGGACCTACCCAGTGAATGGGGTAAGTGTTTCTCCTACCATACCATCGTATAGGCGGGCGCCCTCAGGATGTGGTTTTTGACCTTACAGTGAAATGCTTACTTACAAGCCCCTAACCCATAATGCAGTTTAAAAAACGGATAAGAATCTGGAATAAAGTAACAAGTAATTAAAGAGCAGCAGTAAAATAACAATAGCG
>NW_026283624.1:0-13386 GCF_023373465.1 Oncorhynchus keta
TCCACACATTAACAAGTCCAATACTCCTCAAATGAAAGATAAACACCTTGTTCATCTACCCAGCATGTCACGTGATTTTTTAAATGTTTTACGGCGAAAACACAGCACATCCCGATGGAAACTCACATTGTCCCAAATTAGAACACACATTTGCTGCTCAGGGATCACCTGGACCTCTTCTGCTCTGGGCTGGAACAAGATGTGTTCATGAAATTAAGGATATGGTCAGTGTTGTATGGTCCAAGGGTGGCACATGGTGGTGGAGGACCCCATTGTGGCTCATAGCTGTGCATATGTCGGTGACATTTCCCCCACGCTGGCCAGGTACCTCAATGATGGAGCATTGACCAATGATGTTCCTTCTCCTCCTCATCTTCGCTAAATTGAATCCAACTGCATCTATGAATATGAGTTCTCGAGGGATGGGACTTGTATCCAACTACATGATTCTTCTGAAATGACAGTAAATACTATAATTGTTGAATAGTAAAATTTACTGGCAACATCAATGCCCTAAGGTTCAAGAGTCTAATGCTAGTACATTACTTACTTGCACATATTCGTGCCATTTATCCTTCACTCTTGGGAATTCCTATCAAATGGGTAGATTGACATCCGGAGATGGTGTTTCTTAAGGATGCAGGCTTTGGTTGATAAGCTCTTCTCTGATGTTATGGAATATGGAGTGGTTTTCAATCATCTGTTGTTGGATTTCTCGCAGTCTTAGAGCATTATTTTCAACTACCATTTCTGACTCGCTTGAGAAACTACAGTTGACGCCGGAAGTCTTACATACACCTTAGCCAACTACATTTAAACTCAGTTTTTCATAATTCCAGACATTTAACTCGTAAAATGCCCTGTCTTAGGTAAGTTAGGATCACCACTTTTTTAAGAATGTGAAATGTCAGAATAATAGTAGAGAGAATGATTTATTTAAGCTTTTATTTCTTTTCATCACATTCCCAGTGGGTCAGAAGTTTACATATATCTCAATTAGCATTTGGTAGCATTGCCTTTAAATTGTTTAACTTGGGTCAAATGTTTTGGCTAGCCTTCTACAAGCTTCTTAAAATAAGATTGGGTCAATTGTGGCCCGTTCCTCCTGACAGAGCTGGTGTAACTGAGTCAGGTGTGTAGGCCTCCTTGCTCGCACACGCTCACAGCTTTGTGAAGTGCACCAGACTCTTCTGCAGCAAAGCACCCTCACAACATAGATGCTGCCACCCGCATGCTTCACGGTTGGGATGGTGTTCATTCGCTGCAAGCCTCCCCTTTTCCTGCAAACATAATGATGGTCATTATGGCCAAACAGTTATATTTTTTGTTTTATCAGACCAGAGAATATTTCTCCAAAAAGTACGATCTTTGTCCAGCTGCAAACCGTAGTCTGGCTTTTTTTAGTGGCGGTTTTGGAGCAGTTGCTTCTTCCTTGCTGAGCGGCCTTTCAGGTTATGTTGATAAAGGACTTATTTTACTGTGGATATAGATACTTTTGTATTTGTTTCGTCCAGCATCTTCACAAGGTCCTTTGCTGTTCTGGGATTGATTTGCACTTTTCGCACCAAAGTACGTTCATATCTAGGATACAGAACTCATCGGGTATGACGGTATGACGGCTGCATGGTCCCATGGTGTTTATACTTGCGTACTATTGTTTGTACAGATGAACCTGGTACCTTCAGGCAATTGCTCCTAAGGATGAACCAGACTCTGTGGAGGTCTACCATTTGTTTCTGAGGTCTTGGCTGATTTCTTTTGATTTTCTCATGATGTCAAGCAAAGAGGCACTGAGTTTGAAGGTAGGTCTTGAAATACATCCACAGGTACAACTCCAATTGACTCAAATGATGTCATTTAGCATATCAGAAGATTCTAAAGACATGACATCATTTTCTGGAATTGCCCAAGCTGTTTAAAGGCACAGTCAACTTAGTGTATCTAAACTATCTGACCCACTGGAATTGTGATACAATTAATTAATTGAAATAATCTGTCTGTTAACAATTGTTTAAAAAAATACTTGTCATGCACAAAGTAGATGTCCTAACCGACTTGCCAAAACTATAGTTTGTTAACATGAAATTTGTGGAGTGGTTGAAAAACTAGTTTTAATGACTCCAACCTCAGTGTATGTAAACTTCCGACTTCAACTGTAGGTGTATGCATCGTGCGTCACTACTTCACCTGAGAGCCATTTGAATGTAAACTTGTATCAAAAGCATTTTTGTCAGAAATGCGTTTTGGAACATGTAAACTTCTCATGTGCCTCGTAACACACTTGTATGCCATCTGTAAATACAAAATAAAACTGGTTCAATTACGAGCCTAGTTGGTTTAGCCACAGAAAAATAAAGTTATCTTCCCACTGGCCATGATTGGATGAGATAGTGAGTGGGCTGGACATGCCGAGAGATAAGTTTGGATTGGTCTGCCATGTAGCACGCTCCTGTCTATTTGAGCTGGACAGTATGTGTAGGTGACGATTATGTAGCGAGGACCTGCCAACATAAAAAATGGAAAGAATATGGCAAAACAACAAACCTGCCAGAGATGACCAACCATCAAAACTCACAGACCAGGCAAGGAGGGAACTAATCACAGAGGCAACAAAGAGAGTAAAGATAAACCTGACATAGCTGCAAAGCTCCACAGTGGAGATTGGCGTATCTGTCCATTGGGACCACTTTAAACTTTACACCCCACAAAGCTGGACTTTATGGAAGAGTGTCCAGAAAAAAGCCATATGCTTAACTTCTTGGCCTTCACACATTCCGTTAGCAGGATAATTTTCAGTCAACATCCTGCTAAATTGCAGAGCGCCAAATTCAAATTACTAAAAATATTTAATTTTCATGAAATCACAAGTGCAATATGGCAAAACACAGGTTAGCTTATTGTTAATCCACCTGGCTGAGTCAGATTTTTAAAAAAGCTTTTCGGCGAAAGCAAACTAAGCGTTTATGTAAGGACATCTCTCTCAGCAGACAAAACATTACAAACAGCTAGCAGCAAAGTAGATTGGTCACACGAAAGTCAGAAAAGCAATAAAATGAATTGCTTGCCTTTGATGATCTTCGAATGTTTGCACTCCACGAGACTCCCAGCTACACAATAAATGTTCATTTTGTTCCATAAAGATTATTTTTATATCCAAAATACCTCCATTTGGTTGGCGCGTTATGTTCAGAAATTCACAGGCTCGGGCGGTCACGACGGGGCAGACAAATTCCAAATGGTATCCGTAAATTTCATAAGAAACATGTCAAACTTTTTAATAATCAATCCTCAGGTTGTTTTTACAATATATAATTGATAATATTTCAACCGGGCAGAAGCTTTTTCAATAGGAGAGAGAGAGAAAATGTCTGCTCCAAGCTGCTTCGCGCATGCAAAACGCTGCTGGCATCCAGCCAACCACTGACGCGATGTGATCTTTCTCGCTAATTTTTCAAAATAAAAGCCTGAATATTTGTCTAAAGACTGTTCAGACCATGTGAAAGCCATAGGGATAGGAATATGGTTGATATCCCTTTAAATGGAGGAAGGCATGCAATGGAACAGGAGCTTCTAAAATAGAAGGCACTTCTTCTTTGGAATTTCCTCAGGTTTTTGCCTACAATCCAGTTCTGTTATACTCACAGACAATATTTTGCAGCAGTTTTGGAAACTTTAGAGTGTTTTCTATCCCTGATCTGACAATTACATGCATATTCTAGATTCTGGGCCTGAAATAGGCAGTTTCATTTGGGTACGTTTTCATCAAACATCAAAATACTGCCTCAACAAGTTATAGTAACAAATAAGCAAACATGTTTGGTGTTCACCAAATACATGTGGGAGAATCAAACATATATGTGAAGAAGGTATTCTGAATATGAGAGATTGGGCAATTTAGCTTTAATCAAGAAAACGCTTATTTCTGCGCATGCCTAACACCCTCATCACCCTGAGAGCACTATCCCCAAGCATGGTGGTGGCAGCATTATGCTGTGGGGATGTTTTTCATCAGTAGGGACTCTGAAAATGGTCAGAATTGAAGGAATGATGGATGGTGCTAAATACAGGGAGTTATTCCAGAGATTTGAGACTGAGACGAATGTCCACCTTCCAGCAGGACAATGACCATAAGCATACTGCTAAAGCAACACTCAAATGGTTTAAGGGGAAACGTTTAAATGTCTTGGAATGGCCTAGTCAAAGCTGTTTACATGCCCTCCACTCGCTCATCCTGTGTCTCCTTGACCTGCCGCCACTCCCACAGTGCTCTCTCCCTCTCTATCTGTGTGTGATTGTGTGGGTGGAGACAGGTGTGCTGGAGTCAGAGCAGATCCCCACCAGCTGCAACCGGTTCCATAATCAAGACCTCTACAAATACTCAGTCCTGCCACTTCCACACTGACAGATCATAATCTCTGCTCAACCAGTCTACTTTTCTAGCCGTTTGTTACTATGTAGATCCTGTTATGCTGTTGTTCCCTTTTTCCTTGCCTGACATGGTTTTCCTCTCCGCTACAGTTCTGTCCGCTTTGACTCTGTTGCCTATCTCCAGTCCCACGCCTCCTCATCCTAATACCTCTGCCCTGGATTCCCCATTCTACTGCTTCTTTGGATTCCCCTCCTGACCTGCTTACCCTGTCCCAACCTCCTCTCGCTCCAGACTCAGCCTCCGCAGGGTGGTTTCCTACAACCCAACTGCACTCCATCTTCCCCCTATGTTTGAATTAATACCTTGGTTTCTTCATCCCAGTCTCCTCATCTGAGTATGATCTTGGTTTCCCTGTTCCACTCCGTGTAACAAAAATCCAGACCTCAATTCAATTGAGAATATGTGGTATGATTTAACCTCTTGCGACGAGCAATCCCGTATCCGGGATCCTATTTATAGCCTCAAGCTCATTACCATAACGCAACGTTAACTATTCATGAAAATCGCAAATGAAATGAAATAAATATATTTGCTCTCAAGCTTAGCCTTTTGTTAACAACACTGTCATCTCAGATTTTCAAAATATGCTTTTGAACCATAGCTAAACAAGCATTTGTGTAAGAGTATTGATAGCTAGCATAGCATTAAGCCTAGCATTCAGCATGCAACATTTTCGCAAAAACAAGAGAAGAATTCAAATAAAATCATTTACCTTTGAAGAACTTCAGATGTTTTCAATGAGGAGACTCTGTTAGATAGCAAATGTTCATTTTTTCCAAAAATATTATTTGTGTAGGACAAATCGCTCCGTTTTGTTCATCACGTTTGGGTAAGAAAAAAACAAAAATTAAATCATTACAACGCAAACTTTTTTCCAAATTAACTCCATAATATCGACAGAAACATGGCAAACATTGTTTAGAATCTAATCCTCAAGGTGTTTTCACATATCTATCGATGATAAATCATTCGTGGCAGTTGACTTTCTCCTCTGAAGAAAATGGAATCGCACATGGAGCTGGAGATTACGCAATAATTTCGACGGAGGACACCGGGCGGACACCTGGTAAATGTAGTCTCTTATGGGCAATCTTCCAATGATATGCCTACAAATACGTCACAATGCTGCAGACACCTTGGGGAAACGACAGAAAGTGCAGGCTCATTCCCGGCGCATTCACAGCCATATAAGGAGACATTGGAACACAGCGCATTCAAAACCTGGACCATTTCCTGTATGAAATGTAATCTTCGTTTCGCTCTGTAGCATTAGTTCTGGGGCACTCACAGATAATATCTTTGCAGTTTTGGAAACATCAGAGTTTTTTTCATTCCAAAGCTGTCAATTACATGCATAGTCGAGCATCCTTTCGTGACAAAAATATCTTGTTTAAAACAGGAACGTTTTTTATCCAAAAATTAAAAGAGCGCCCCTATTTCGAAGAAGTTAACTTCTTATGGTATAGGGGACGCTTTGCGTCCCACTTGGGCAAAAGCCAGGGAAAATGTAGCGCGGCAAATAAAATAAAAATGATAAAAATCAAACTTTCATTAAATCACACATGTAAGATACTCAATTAAAGCTACACTCGTTGTGAATCCAGCCAACATGTCAGATTTTAAAAAGGCTTTTCGGCGAAAGCATAAGAAGCTATTATCTGATGATAGCACAACAGTAAACAAAGAGGGTAGCATATTTCAACCCTGCAGGCGCTACACAAAACGCAGAAATAAAATATAAAACATGCCTTACCTTTGACGAGCTTCTTTTGTTGGCACTCCAATATGTCCCATAAACATCACAATTGGTCCTTTTGTTCGATTAATTCCGTCCATATATATCCAAAATGTCCATTTATTTGGCGCGTTTGATCCAGAAAAAAACAGCTTCCAAATTGCGCAACGTCACTACAAAATATTTCAAAAGTTGCCTGTAAACTTTGCCAAAACATTTCAAACTACTTTTGTAATACAACTTTAGGTATTTTTAAACGTTAATAATCGATCAAATTGAAGACAGGTCTATCTGTGTTCAATACAGGAAGACAACAAACCAAGCTACTTTTCAAGTCTTGCGCAACTCTCAACAGTGTTACGCAGTTCCTAGATGGCCGTACTTCTTCATTGCACAAAGGAATAACCTCAACCAAATTCCAAAGACTGGTGACATCCAGTGGAAGCGGTAGGAACTGAAAACAAGTTCCTAAAAAATATAGTTTCCCAATGAGAAGCCACTGAACAGACAGAGAACTCAAAAAAACAATCTGAATGGTTAGACCTCGGGATTTGCCTGCTACATAAGTTCTGTTATACTCACAGACGTGATTCAAACAATTTTAGAGACTTCAGTGTTTTCTATCCAAATTTACTAATAATATGCATATCTTATTCTTGGCATGAGTAATAGGAAGTTGAAATTGGGCATGCTATTTATCCAAAAGTGAAAATGCTGCCCTCTATACCTTAAGAAGTTAAGGAGATGGGTGCGGCGAAAGCTTAAGCGGGTGTGAACAATGCTGAATGGGTGTAGACAAAGAAGAGCTCTCCAGTAGGTGTACCAACATTCAACGGCCATTTTCTGTGGGAAAGCGGAGGTTACAAGTTTATACATTTTCAAAGCAGAATTACTTCTTCCCGTTGTTCTCAACTGTAGTGTATGATACATCATTTTCTAGCCCGGAGTCTTCCTAACCAATGGGAAAAAAAAAATAAAATAAACACATCATTCTGCTACGAAGAATGGTCAGACGGTCGATTCACATTTGCACAATGGCAGCCTCCTGTTCCTCTGTAAATAGATGCTTTCTACCACCACGTGGTGGTCTTCTTTCAGTAAAAAAAAACAAATAGCATACAGTCCAGTAAACACTATGGTAATACAGTATACAGGATAAACATGTTACAAAGTAGTAGAGCTATGAATTTCATACATACAGTAATATATTAAATCGGTTTACTTTGTTTCCCTTACAGTGTGATTTGGAAACTACAGTCTTTACTTTGATTTATGTTGTACTACTGTGAAGTACAAGTAGTAGATAGGTCCATTGTCTGCAGTACATACCTATTCTCATTTTGGAACTTCTGGATGATGGATGCTACAGTGAAGTGGTTCAGTGTCACACCTTGGTCATTGTATCTTGTGTTTTTGTTATATGTTTGGGTAGGCCAGGGTGTGACAGAATATCGCCATCCCAAGGAGGAAATAGAGGCAGCTAAAGCGGAGAGGCGCATGTATGAGGAGGCAGCACGGTGACGCGGTTGGAAACCGGAAAGTCACCCCCCAAAAAATATTGGGGGGCTAAAAGGGAGAATAGTTATGCCAGGTAGGAAACCTGCGCATACTCCCTGTGCTCACCGTTGGGCTAGAGAGACCGGGCAGGCACCGTGTTATGCTATGGAGCACACGGTGTTTCCAGTGCGGGTGCAGAGCCAGCTGCAACACATACCAGCCCTTCCTATTGGCCGGGCTAGAGTGGGCATCGAGCCAGGTAAGCTTGGGCAGGCTCGGTGCTCTAGAGCTCCAGTTCGCCTGCACGGTCCGGTCTATCCAGAGCCACCTCTACACACCAGTCCTCCGGTAGCAGCTCCCGCACCAGGCTTCCAGCGTGTCCTCGCCAGTACCAGTTCCAGCACCCACGCACCAGGCCTCCAGTGCGCTCGCCTGTTCAGCGCAGCCAGTGTTCTCCCCTCCTGCGCTGTCGGAGTCTCCCGCTTGTTTAGCGCAACAGAGCTGTTCTCTTCTCCTGCGCTATCGAGTCTCCCGCCTGTTTAAGCAGCCAGAGCCTTCTCCTCTCTTGCGCTGCCGGAGTCTCCTGCTCTGTCCAGCGCCGCCAGTGCTCCCCAGTCGGCCCAGCTGGCCCAGTGCGCTCCGCCTGTTTAGCGCAGCCAGAGCTTTCTCCTCTCCTGCGCTGCCGGAGTCTCCTGTCTGCCCAGCGCCGCCAGTCGGCCCAGCGTCACCAGTCTGCCAGGATCCGCTTAAGAAGTGCCAGTCTGCCCAGCGCCGCCAGAGCTCCAGTCTGCCCAGCGCTTAGTGCGCCAGTCTGCCCAGCGCCGCCAGTGCTCCCAGTCTGCCCAGCGCCGCCAGTGCTCCCAGTCTGCCCAGCGCCGCCAGTGCTCCCAGTCTGCCCAGCGCCGCCAGTGCTCCCAGTCTGCCCAGCGCCGCCAGTCTGCCCAGCGCCGCCAGTGCCGACAACCAGTCTCTCCCAGATGCTGCCAGACAACCAGTCTCTTCCCAGATCTGCCAGACAACCAGTCTCTTCCAGATCTGCCAGACAACCAGTCTCTTCCAGATCTGCCAGACAACCAGTCTCTTCCAGATCTGCCCGACAACCAGTCTCTTCCAGATCTGCCCGACAACCAGTCTCTTCCAGATCTGCCCGACAACCAGTCTCTTCCAGATCTGCCTGTCAACCTAGATCTTCTAGATCGGCCAGACAACCTGAATCATCCAGGTCCACCAGCCAGCCAGGATTTACCGGAGCCTACTACCTGCCTGAGCTTCCTCTCAGTACTGAGCTTCCTTTCAGTACTCAGGCTTCCTTCTGTATCAGCCCTTCAGGTACCGCGGCTTCCTCAGTACTGGGTTGTGCCTCGTCCCGGGTTGCTCCTCTGTCCCGGCTGCCCTCTGTCCCGGAATGCCTCGTTGTCCCCAGTTGCCCTGTTGTCCTGAGCTGCCCTCTGTCCCGAAGTTGCCCTCTTGTCCTGGAAGCGTTCTTCGGTCTCCGAAGGCCTCTCGTCCTGAGCTGCCTTTATCCCGAGCTGCCCTCGTTGTGGGATCAGGGTGAGGACTATTAGGCCACATGGTCGGCGGAGAAGGTGGATTGTCCCAGGACGCGAAGGGGAGGAACTAGGACATTTATGGAGTGGGGTCCACGTCCCGAGCCAGAACCGCCACCATGGACAGACGCCCACCCGGACCCTCCCTATGCTCTTGAGGTGCGTCCCGGGTCCGCACCTTAGGGGTTCTGTCACGCTCTGGTCATTGTATCTTGTGTTTTTTGTTGTTATATGGAGTTGACCAGGGTGTGACATGGGTTTATATATGTTGTATTTCGTATTGGGGTTTGTATTAATTGGGAGTGTGTATTATTAGGGGTGTGTCTAGTTAGGCTTGGCTGCCTGAGGCGATTCCTAATTGAGTCAGCTGATTCTCGTTGTCTCGGATTGGGAACCGTATTTAGGCAGCCTGAGTGCGCGTTGTATTTCGTGGGTGATTGTACCTGTCTTAGTGTTAGTCACCAGATAGGCTGTATTAGTTTCACTCGTTTGTTGTTTTTGTATTTTCAGTTATTTCATGTACCGCATTATTCTTCATTAAAAGTCATGAGTAACCTACACGCTGCATTTCGGTCTGACTCTCTACCAACAACAGACTAAGTTCATTACATTCAGATTGGGCTGCACCTTTTGGCCCTCTTAATGTCAAACCATGGTTGACAACATGATCCACCACAGTCGCCCGAATTTCATCAGAGATTACTCTCCTTGTTCTTGGTCTTAACTTCTTGTCGAGCCACCCCGGATCCGGGATCGTGACTACAGCCTCAAGCTATTACCATAACGCAACGTTAACTATTCATGAAAATTGTCATTTTGGTATAGAAAAAGTTTGATGTGATGTTGTGTTGAAGGCTACTGTTTTGTATTCTGAACCAGGTGAGGTTGGTGGATGTGGGTGGTAGCAAGGATGAAGAACAATGGTTTATTTTCTCAAGCAGCTGCCCCACTGCAGGGACATGGATTCCTCTCTCCCACATGGGGAGAACATTGGCAGCCATGAGATAATGTTTGCCTCTTTGCGTCTGATTTAGTTACTCAGTCGTGTGTTATAACGTATCAAGTACATTTAAATTATGATTATGTTTAAGTGCATCATTTATTCCCATAAAACTACCACTGACACCAATGCATGAAAGTTGGAGCTATGCCATATACAGTATATCACAGGTCACATGTTAGTTTCTGGTCACAAACTAATCTGAACACACATTCTTGCGGTTCAAGTATTACCTTTTTCAACAAATAGTCAATCCCTTCTTTGAGGCTATAACCCATATTTCAGCGTGCATCTTTAGTAAGATGCTTCCGTTTTTTCTAAATATGTTGTTTTGTTTTGTGCTCTGTCCTACTTTGCCTGGTCGAAATGGCCTGTCCCCCACTCCAAAGAACTCATGCAGATGTAATCAAGTAAGACTTGAGTTATTAATGACTTTGGGGAGATTAAGCCTCTTAGACTTTTACAGCCCACGGCTCTCAGACAAACCATTGGCCCTATGGTAAAATGCCCTGTAAGATGCTCCCCTGAGACAAGACTGATGATATCCCTTTCATACTAAAACGTTTTCCCCAACTTTACCATACCACCAAATCTTTCCGCCTTTTCCTTGTCTAAAAGGTATTTCCATTATCAAAGTGAAACTTTAACAAGTCACTAAAGTAATACTGCAAAAATGTGGCCAAGAAAGTCACAAAGTGTTATGTTTGAGGCAAATATAATACATCACATTACTGAGTATCACTCATATTTTCAAGCATACTGGTGGCTGCATCATGTTATGGGTATGTTTGTAATCGTTAAGAAAAAATGTATTAATAGAATGGAGCCACATGCAAAATCCTAGAGGAAAACCTGGTTCAGTCTGCATTCCACCAGACACTGGGAGATTAATTCATCTTTCAGCAGGACAGTAACCTAAAACACACCTAAAAGGCCACATCTACACTGGAGTTGCTTACCAAGAAGTCAGTGAATGTTCCTGAGTGGCTGAGTTACAGTTTATACTTAAATCTACTTGACAAATTACATTTACATTACATTTAAGTCATTTAGCAGACACTCTTATCCAGAGCGACTTACAAATTGGTGCATTCACCTTATGACATCAAGTGGAACAGCCACTTTACAATAGTGCATCTAAATCTTTTAAGGGGGGTGAGAAGGATTACTTTATCCTATCCTAGGTATTCCTTAAAGAGGTGGGGTTTCAGGTGTCTCCGGAAGGTGGTGATTGACTCCGCTGTCCTTAACAGTTTTGACTGGGCTGAGCGGGAACTGTATTCCTCAGTGGTAGGGAGGCGAGCAGGCCAGAGGATGAACGCAGTGGCCCTTTGTTTGGGTGTAGGGGCCTGACTGTCAGAGCCTGAGGTACTGAGGTGCCGTCTCCCTCACAGCCCGCAGGCAAGCACCATGGTCTTGTAGCGGATGCGAGCTTCAACTGGAAGCCCAGTGGAGAGAGAGCGGAGGAGCGGGGTGACGTGAGAGAACTTGGGAAGGTTGAACACCAGACGGGCTGCAGCGTTCTGGATGAGTTTAGGGGTTTAATGGCACAGGCAGGAGCCCAGCCAACAGCGAAGTTTGCAATAATCCAGACGGGAGATGACAAGTGCCTGGATTAGGACCTGCGCCGCTTCCTGTGTGAGGCGAGGGTCGTACTCTGCGGATGTTGTAGAGCATGAACCTACAGGAACGGGCCACCGCCTTGATGTTAGTTGAGAACGACAGGTTGTTGTCCAGGATCACGCCAAGGTTCTTAGCGCTCTGGGAGGAGGACACAATGGAGTTGTCAACCGTGATGGCGAGATCATGAACGGGCAGTCCCTTCCCCGGGAGGAAGAGGAGCTCCGTCTTGCTGAGGTTCAGCTTGAGGTGGTGATCCGTCATCCACACTGATATGTCTGCCAGACATGCAGAGATGCGATTCGCCACCTGGTCATCAGAAGGAAAGGAGAAGATTAATTGTGTGTCGTCTGCATAGCAATGATAGGAGAGACCATGTGAGGTTATGACAGAGCCAAGTGACTTGGTGTATAGCGAGAATAAGAGAGGGCCTAGAACAGAGCCCTGGGGGACACCAGTGGTGAGAGCGCGTGGTGAGGAGACAGATTCTCGCCACGCCACCTGGTAGGAGCGACCTGTCAGGTAGGACGCAATCCAAAGCGTGGGCCGCGCCGGAGATGCCCTAACTCTGAGAGGGTGGAGAGGGAGGATCTGATGGTTCACAGTATCGAAGGCAGCCGATAGGTCTAGAAGGATGAGAGCAGAGGAGAGAGAGTTAGCTTTAGCAGTGCGGAGCGCCTCCGTGATACAGAGAAGAGCAGTCTCAGTTGAATGACTAGTCTTGAAACCTGACTGATTTGGATCAAGAAGGTCATTCTGAGAGAGATAGCGTAGAGCTGGCCAAGGACGGCACGCTCAAGAGTTTTGGAGAGAAAAGAGAGAAGGGATACTGGTCTGTAGTTGCTGACATCGGAGGGATCGAGTGTAGGTTTTTTTCAGAAGGGGGTGCAACTCTCGCCTCTCTTGAAGACGGAAGGGACGTAGCCAGCGGTCAGGGATGAGTTGATGAGCGAGGTGAGGTAAGGGAGAAGGTCTCCGGAAATGGTCTGAGAAGAGAGGAGGGGATAGGGTAGAGCGGGCAGGTTGTTGGGCGGCCGGTCCATCACAAGACGCAAGATTTCATCTGGAGAGAGGAGAAAGAGGTCAGGCACAGGGTAGGGGCAGTGTGAGCAGAACTGAGCGGTGTCGTTTGACTTAGCAAACGAGGATCGGATGTCGTCGACCTTATTTTCAAAATGATTGACGAAGTCATCTGCAGAGAGGGAGGAGGGGGGAGGAGGATTCAGGAGGGAGGAGAAGGAGGCAAAGAGCTTCCTAGGGTTAGAGGCAGATGCTTGAATTTAGAGTGGTAGAAAGTGGCTTTAGCAGCAGAGACAGAGAAGGAAATGTAGAGAGGAGGGAGCGTAAAGGATGCCAGGTCCGCAGGAGGCGAGTTTTCCTCCATTTCCGCCTGGCTGCCCGGAGCCCCACCCTGTGAGCTCGCAATGAGTCGTCGAGCCACTGAGCGGGATGAGGACTGAGCCGGCCTGGAGGATAGGGGACATAGGGAGTCCAAAGGATGCAGAAAGGGAGGGAGGAGGGGTTAGGGAGGAGGCAGAATCAGGAGATAGGTTGGAGA
>NW_026283625.1:0-7881 GCF_023373465.1 Oncorhynchus keta
TTGGAGCAATGGCTTCCTCCTTGCTGGGCGACATCATTTTCTGTAATTTTCCAAGCTGTTGAATGGCACAGTCAACTTTGGGTATGTAAACTGACCCACTGACATGTGATACAGTGAATGATAAGTGAAATAATCTGTCTGTAAACAATTGTCGAGGGAAATGACTTGTGTCATGCACAAAGTAGATGTCCCAACCGATTTGCCAAAACTATAGTTTGTCCTTGTATGCACGGAGAGACGGCTGACAGGAGGGAATAGACCCCACTGGGACAGTCATGGGGTAGCTTCCCATTTCTGTAGTTTCCCATGCTTCGCAGTATGTTGAAACACCCGCTTTAGCTACAGAAAGTCAACATACGAGAATACTCCCTAGAGTCTGCGAGAGCGGGGGCGGAAGATGACTCATCGGCTGACAACATGGTAACGACTGACTGGAAACGACTACGAGTAATGAGAGCACAGCACAAGAGAACACCACAGCAACTGTCACAAGTTCTGCTGCAACAGTGGGCCAAACAGATGCAGGTATGTGTCTGTGGTTGGAGGAAAGTTACATCACACCATGGGTTGAGGATCCACCAGGGGAAGAAGGGGTGTTTGGGGTAAAGAGAGACAGAGAACTCGCATTGATTACTTTTCATTAAAGCGATCAAATCAGTCTAATGAAGCACAGCAACTGACGCAAACCATAGTTTGCAGTGCATCAGTACCACTGTCATGGAGGACGTAAACTCAAGCATCGAAGTAGCAACTGAGGTGGGAACCAACAACAGGAGTGGAACTCACCCAGCCTCCCAGACCTGCAGTCGAGAGAGACTACCAGGCACAGACTGTATGTGAAGTGGCCTGGCGCCAGTGACAAGAAGTTGTGGGAAACAGTGAATACTGACCTTACCTGACCTCGAGAAACTTCGAGGCACAGTGGAGAAGAAGTTGGAGAGGATGGGGGACATCATCTATGAGTACGGGACAGAAAGATTTGGAGTGGAAGAGGCAAAAGGCGGGAGAAAGGTCCAACCCCACCAGTTTGGTGGAGGCAACAAGAAATCAAGCGCCTGCTCAAGAAAGGCGGCAGCTTAAGAAACAGTGGAAGAAGGCCTCGGAAGTGGAAAAGGAGGGCATAGAGGCACTTCAGGCTGACATCAAAACCCGGTTGGCATCCCTCCGTAGAGCAGAGAACCTACGGAAACGCAGAAGGAAGAAAGAACAAACTAGAACTCGATTCTATAAAGATCCCTTCAAGTTCCTTAAAAAGTCTCTTCACAAAGGAAAAAAAGTGGAGCTCTAAAAACAACAAAGAAAGACCTAGAGGAGCACCTGAGAACAACAAACTTTGACTCAAAAGCGACATGAACATCTGGCCATCCCATCAGATATCCCACCTATTGAACCCCGGAACATCATATTGAGACCAGCCTCCGACATGGAAAGAGGTGGAAAACACAGTTCGACGGGCAAGAACAGCATCAGCCCCGGGGCCAAATGGAGTCCCGTACAAAGTGTATAAGAACGCACCAGACGTCCTGAGGTTCCTCTGGGGGCTTATGAGAACAGCTTGGCAGAAGAAGATAATACCCAAAGTGTGGCGTAGGGCAGGCGGGGTCCTGATCCCTAAGGAGAAGGATGCAGTGAACATCAGCCAATTCCGCCCAATCTCCTTACTGAATGTCGAGGGTAAAATCTTCTTTAGGGTCATTGCCCAGAGGATGGCCGAGTACCTGCAAAGGAATGCGTACGTCGATACATCTGTACAGAAGGCAGGAATATCAGGGTTCTCTGGCTGCTTGGAACATTCCAGCATGATCTGGCACCAGATCCAAATGGCCAAGGTGGAGAAAAGGGACCTCCATGTAGTCTTCCTCGACCTCGCCAATGCATTTGGCTCTGTGCCCCATGAACTCCTGTGGTCTGCCTTCAGATTTTTCCACATACCGGACACCATCACAAACCTGGTGAAGTCGTACTTCCAGGATCTGCAGTTCTGCTTCACCACCTCAGAGTTCACCACCTCATGGCAGTGCCTGAATGTAGGTATAATGGCGGGATGTACCATTTCTCCGTTGGCATTCACAATGGCAATGGAGGTTATCATCAGATCCTCAAAATGGGTTGTTGGTGGACAGCGAGTCGACTCTGGTTTCCGCCTCCCTCCACTCAGAGCCTACATGGACGACATTACAACATTGACCACCACTGTCCCATGCACCAGGAGACTGCTCAGAAAACTCGAGAGAACATCAGCTGGGCCCGTATGAAGATTAAACCATCCAAGTCACGCAGCATCTCGATTGTGAAGGGAGTACTCTGACCTGAAATTCTTCATCGGAGATGACCAAATCCCAACAGTGTCTGAGCAGCCGGTAAAAAGCCTTGGAAGGTGGTATGATGCAAGCCTGAAGGATAAAGACCAGGTGCAACAGCTGCACAAAGACATCAGTAGTAGCCTACAGTCCATCGACAACACCCAGCTACCTGGAAAGTTAAAGGCCTGGTGTCTGCAGTTTGGTCTCCTACCCCGGGTGTTGTGGCCCTTAGCACTGTATGAGGTTCCAATCTCAACAGTGGAGAAGATGGAAAGAGGAGTCACAGGCTACTTAAAGAAGTGGCTCGGAGTTCCACGATGCCTTACCACCATAGGCCTCTATGGAGATGGTGTCCTCAAGCTGCCCTCACCAGTCTAACAGAGGAATTCAAGTGTGCAAAAACCAGGCTCCAGATGACACTGAATGAATCTCAAGACCCAGTGGTGAGCAACAAGCGCCGACCTTGGCAACTGGGCGCAAATGGAGGCCAGGAAAAGCAGTCCAGGAGGCAACAGCAGCTCAGACATGCTGACATTGTGGGTCATGTTCAGCAAGGGAGAGGAGGCCTTGGGCTAACTAGCCGTGCTGCTTGGAGTAAGGCCACTGCACCAGAGCGGCGGAAGATGGTAGTGCAGGAAGTACGCCATCAGGAGGAGGCTGCAAGGTGGGCCAAGGCAGTCTCTCTTGCCAAACAGGGACAGTGGACTCGATGGGACAGTGTGGAGAAGAGGAAGATCAGCTGGAAGGATCTGTGGGCCATGGAAGCGAGGCGGTTGAGCTTTTCCATCAGAGCAACATATGACGTCCTTCCAACACCAGTTAATCTTCACCAATGGTATGGTGAAGATCCGGACTGTGCCCTCTGTTCCATGCCAGCCAACCTCAGGCACATTCTCACAGGGTGTAAAACAAGCCTCACCCAAGGACGCTACACTTGGCGTCACAACCAAGTCCTTAAAAACCTTGCGTCCGCCCTGGAGGACAAGCAGCTGCCACCAACTCCTACCACCCACAGCAGCATCACACTCCTTACGGACAAACTTTGTCCTTGAAGGGGCTAAACCACCGAAGAGCGGCTCTACACCATTAGAGCGAGACCAGCTGCGCTTGGCCCGCGACTGGAAAATGCTAGCTGACATTGGCCGGCAACTTGTGTTTCCTCCGGAGATCGCAACCACCACCCTAAGACCTGACATGGTGCTCTGTCCCGTTCACTCAATAAGGTCTTCATCATTGAGCTCACAGTACCCTGGGAAAACTCAGTAGATGAGGCTTGATTTAAAAACATCTGCGCTATGCTGATCTAGCTGCCGAAGCACGGCATCATGGCTGGAACACAGAAGTCCGACCAGTGGAGGTGGGCTGCAGAGGTTTTGTGGCAACATCTACAACCAGACTGCTTAGAGACCTGGGAATTAAGGGCCAGAGCCAGCGTTCGGCAATCAAAGCTGTATCAGAGGCGGCAGAAGGCAGCAGTCAGTGGCTCTGGATGAAGAGGAAAGACCCTGCTGGGCCCCGAAGTGAGAGGGCCAGGAGGTATGCGGTCAACAATGCTTGACTCAGGGAGGAGGACGCCCTGCCATGCATAGTCCCATGGGATGTTGGCTATCAACAACAAGGCAACTCCTATGACTAATTGGGGAATGGGGACGCAAGCGTAGGGATTGATCACCCTGTCGCTGGCCGCCTTGGGGAGGGTGTATAGTGTGAAAGGCCGAAACACCCTAGGAACCAAAGGTACACTACTGACGATGCGCTCCCAAAATTGCACCACGCTCACTGTTCATTAACCTTGGAAGTGCTTGCACAAAGGATAGTAACATCTCATCCTGTGTTCTTGGAATCTGTCAGCAAGAAATTTGTGGAGTGAAAAACGAGTTTTAATGACTCGAACCTAAGTGTACGGAAACTTTCGACTTCAACTGTACATGTCTAAAATCACAATGCGCATTACTAACCGTCGGCTGTAGTGGTGTAAAGCTCACCGCCATTGAACTCTGGAGCAGTGGAAACGCGTTCTCTGGAGTGATGAATCACACTTCACCATCTGGCAGTCCGATGGACTAATCTGGGTTTGGCAGACCAGGAGAACGCTATTTGCCCCAATGCATATTGCCAACTGTAAAGATTGATGGAGAAGGAATTTAATTTGTATTTATTTTATTTAACTTGGCAGGTGAGTTCAAACAAATTCTTATTGACAATGATGGCCTACCCCGACAACGCTGGGCCAATTGTGCTCCTCTCTATGGGACTCCCAATCACGGACGGTTGTGATACAGCCTTGAATGGAACCAGGGTCTGTAGTGATTCTTCGTGGTTAACGAGTAACCACGAAGAACATCTGTTCTGTATGGAACCCAAGTAGTGCTCCTATCTTTTTTACTTGTAATTTTCCTTCCCTGAATATTGTGAGATAATAAGCACATCATGTCCATATTTGGACCTTTAATAGGACATTCTTCAGAATGGCACATCATTCATCGGAAAGTCATTTTGTTCACTTTACATGCTTTCACTCCGTGTTGTTAAAGGCTTAAAGGCCCCTGGGAACTGTGGTCTGAGGCCCCTGGGAACTGTGGTCAGAGGCCCCTGGGAACTGTGGTCAGAGGCCCCTGGGAACTGTGGTCAGAGGCCCCTGGGAACTGTGGTCAGAGGCCCCTGGGAACTGTGGTCAGAGGCCCCTGGGAACTGTGGTCAGAGAAATAGGCAAAGCAACAGAAATAACTCCTCCCTTTCTTCTAACTATGCAAAAATAACATTTGAATCAGTCATTATTTTATTCACCAGGCCCAATACTCGAACTTTGTCATTTGTTTAACAAAGTCTATTAAAATGTATATTATCAGTCTCCATAAAGAAAGTATTATGAGTTATTGCTGACTAAGATCAAGAAATTAGCATTACATACGAATATAAATGCAAGTATTTAATAACATTGTGTATTACAGTTCATACCTTTTACGAGGCAAACTCATGTTACAAGGCATGACGGGTGATGCACTACTGCCCCCTGGTGTACAAGGAAACATGACAGCCACACACCTGAACACACCTACCTGTACATTGTACAACACATCCATTTACCGGTAGCATAACTTAATTCAGAAGCAAAAACAGAACTTTGTGAGCAATTCAACAAAATGGTTGGTAGAATTTGTTTTATGTTTATCAATGCTGAACTGAAATGCGTAATATATCTTCGCATTGACCACAATGAAAAATTGAAAACGAAATAGCCTGTACAAATATTTTACCACATGCATTTCAACAGAGATCTATACATAAACCTTGTTTGTTTATTATACTATTAGTAAGTTCTGAAGAACATCGATCCTTAGGACCACTACTTGGGTTGGGTCCCATCATTTGTTTACCCTGTGCTGAACACAAGGGTGTCATGACATACCATAACTGCAGTTCCTTCAGTTTCTGCAAGTTCATGGTGAGTATTTAAGTGTAGCTACCCTGTCCTAGTGAATGTAATGAATGGCTGGACTGATAACTGTGGGAAAGTTCAGTCATCAATCCCTTTCCATGGCATTGTGCCACAAAACCAGTATAAAATACTCTCATTAAAACAAAAATAAACAGATTTCACTACAGCCCTTTCTTCATGTGTCATTAAAGGCCACTAGGACCATGGCCATAGAGGAATAGGTGAAGCGAGAGCCATGACTCCTCCCTTCCTGCCATCCATGGATAAATAAAATATAAAGCAGTTGTGTAGGAGGACGTTATATGACTCACCTGGCCTCATACTTTGTAGTATTTTTTTTATTAACAGTCTATTAACTGACTCCATAAAGATAAATAGCAATGTGCCAGCAAGTAGAAGTTATTGCTGACTAAGATCAAGAAATGGTCATAACTAATATAAACACAAATATTTAATAACAATGTAAAAGGAATGAATTCCAATATACAAGGAAAAATCATACATGTAAAAGCCATCCTTGGTGATAAGGCATTAGTCTAGGCATGATGTGAGTGAGAGAGTGAGAAGCCTGCTCCCAACTCCTCCCGCCTGCGTTTGCCTTCACAGACATTGATTCCCATCATTAGAGGAGTGTCCAATATCTTGTCAGTATATTTCAAAATCTTTGCCGTGGCTAGAATCAGTCTCTCAGGACAGGTCGGATAGCCTCTCAAAGCATCGTCCCGCCCCTTGGCACCGACGTCCTGTAGTGCACAGGAAGAGAAGTGGGTGGAGGGCTACTGACCTGGGTGGAGGGCTACTGACCTGGGTGGCGGCTGTAGGTGTAGGGCTACTGACCTGGGTGGAGGGCTTACTGACCTGGGTGTGGGTGCAGGGCTACTGACCTGGGTGGAGGGCTACTGAACTGGGTGGAGGCTGTAGGTGTAGGGCTACTGACCTGGGTGGAGGGCTTACTGACCTGGGTGTGGGTGCAGGGCTACTGACCTGGGTGGAGGGCTACTGAACTGGGTGGAGGCTGTAGGTGTAGGGCTACTGACCTGGGTGGAGGCTACTGACCTGGGTGGAGGCTGCATGTTGAGGGCTACTGACCTGGGTGGAGGCTGTAGGTGTAGGGCTACTGACCTGGGTGTGGGTGGAGGGCTACTGACCTGGGTGTGGGTGGAGGGCTACTGACCTGGGTGTGGGTGGAGGGCTACTGACCTGGGTGTGGGTGGAGGGCTACTGACCTGGGTGTGGGTGGAGGGCTACTGACCTGGGTGTGGGTGGAGGGCTACTGACCTGGGTGGGAGGCTGTAGGTGGAGGGCTACTGACCTGGGTGGAGGCTGTAGGTGGAGGGCTACTGACCTGGGTGGAGGCTGTAGGTGGAGGGCTACTGACCTGGGTGGAGGCTGTAGGTGGAGGGCTACTGACCTGGGTGGAGGCTGTAGGTGGAGGGCTACTGACCTGGGTGGAGGCTGGTGGAGGCTACTGACCTGGGTGGAGGCGTGGAGGGCTACTGACCTGGGTGGAGGCTGTATGTGGGAGGGCTACTGGACCTGGGTGGAGGCTGTATGTGGAGGGCTACTGACCTGTGGGAGGCTGTATGTGGAGGGCTACTTTGGACCTGTGTGGAGGCTGTATGTGGAGGGCTACTGACCTGTGGAGGCTGCATGTGGAGGGCTACTGACCTGTGTGGAGGCTGTATGTGGAGTGGCTACTGACCTGTGTGGAGGCTGTATGTGGAGGGCTACTGACCTGTGTGGAGGCTGTATGTGGAGGGCTACTGGACCTGTGGGAGGCTGTATGTGGAGGGCTACTGACCTGTGTGGAGGCTGTATGTGGAGGGCTACTGACCTGTGTGGAGGCTGCATGGGAGGGCTACTGACCTGTGTGGAGGCTGCTGTATGTGGAGGGCTACTGAGGGCCTGTGTGGAGGCTGTATGGGAGGGCTACTGACCTGGGTGGGAGGCTGTATGTGGAGGGCTACTGACCTGGGTGGAGGCTGTAGTGGTGGAGGGCTACTGACCTGGGTGGGAGGCTGTAGGTGGAGGGCTACTGACCTGGTGGAGGCTGTAGGTGGAGGGCTACTGACCTGGTGGAGGCTGTGTAGGTGGAGAGCTACTGACCTGGGTGGAGGCTGTAGGTGGAGGGCTACTGAC
>NW_026283626.1:0-8359 GCF_023373465.1 Oncorhynchus keta
TTTTTATTTTTATTTTTTATTTCACCTTTATTTAACCAGGTAGGCTAGTTGAGAACAAGTTCTCATTTGCAACTGCGACCTGGCCAAGATAAAGCATAGCAGTGTGAACAGACAACACAGAGTTACACATGGAGTAAACAATTAACTAGTCAATAACACAGTAGAAAAAATGGGCAATCTATATACAATGTGCAAAGGCATGAGGAGGTAGGCGAATAATACATTTTGCAGATTAACACACTGGAGTGATAAATGATCAGATGGGCATGTACAGGTAGAGATATTGGTGATATTGGTGTGCAAAGAGCAGAAAAGTAAATAAATAAAAACAGTATAAAAACAGTATGGGAATGAGGTAGGTGAATAAGGGTGAGCTATTTACCTATAGACTATGTACAGCTGCAGCTGTCGGTTAGCTGCTCGGATAGCTGATGTTTGAAGTTGGTGAGGGAGATAAAGTCTCAACTCCGGCGATTTTGCAATTCGTTCCAGTCACAGGCAGCAGAGTACTGGAACGAAAAGGCGGCCAAATGAGGTGTTGGCTTTAGGGATGATCAGTGAGATACACCTGCTGGAGCGCGTGCTACGGATGGGTGTTGCCATCGTGACCAGTGAACTGAGATAAGGGGCGGAGCTTTACCTAGCATGGACTTGTAAATGACCTGGAGCCAGTGGGTCTGGCCGCGAATATAGTGAGGGCCAGCCGACTAGAGCATACAAGTCGCAGTGGTGGGTGGTATAGGTGCTTTAGTGACAAAACGGATGGCACTGTGATAGACTGCATCCAGTTTGCTGAGTAGAGTGTTGGAAGCCATTTTGTAGATGACATCGCCGAAGTCGAGGATCGGTAGGATAGTCAGTTTTACTAGGGTAAGCTTGGCAGCGTGAGTGAAGGAGGCTTTTGTTGCGGAATAGAAAGCCGACTCTGGATTGATTTTTGATTGGAGATGTTTGATGTGAGTCTGGAAGGAGAGTTTGCAGTCTAGCCAGACACCTAGGTACTTATAGATGTCCACATATTCAAGGTTGGAACCATCCAGGGTGGTGATGCTAGTCGGGCATGCAGGTGCAGGCAGCGTCGGTTGAAAAGCATGCATTTGGTTTTACTCGCGTTTAAGAGAGCAGTTGGAGGCCACGGAAGGAGTGCTGTATGGCATTGAAGCTCGTTTGGAGGTTTGATAGCACAGTGTCAATGACGGACGAAAGTATATAGAATGGTGTCGTCTGCGTAGAGGTGGATCAGGGAATCGCCCGCGGCAAAGAGCAACATCATTGATATATACAGAGAAAAAAGAGTCGGCCCGAGAATTGAACCCTGTGGCACCCCCATAGAGACTGCCAGAGGACCGGACAGCATGCCCTCTGATTTGACACACTGAACTCTGTCTGCAAAGTAATTGGTGAACCAGGCAAGGCAGTCATCCGAAAAACCGAGGCTGTTGAGTCTGCGATTAAGTGGTGATTGGCAGAGTCAGAAAGCCTAGCGAGATCGATGAAAACTGGCTGCACAGTACTGTCTTTTATCGATGGCGGTTATGATATCATTTAGTACCTTGAGTGTGGCTGAGGTGCACCCGTGACCGGCTCGGAAACCAGATTGCACAGCGGAGAAGGTACGGTGGGATTCGAATGGTCAGTGACCTGTTTGTTGACTTGGCTTTCGAAGACCTTAGATAGGCAGGGCAGGATGGATATAGGTCTATAGCAGTTTGGGTCCAGGGTGTCTCCTCCTTTGAGGGGGATGACTGCGGCAGCTTTCAATCCTTGGGGATCTCAGGCGATATGAAAGAGAGGTTGAACAGGCTGGTGATAGGGGTTGCGACAATGGCGGCAGATAGTTTCAGAAAATAGCGGGTCAGATTGTCAAGCCCAGCTGATTTGTACGGGTCCAGGTTTTTGCAGCTCTTTCAGAACATCTGCTATCTGGATTTGGGTAAAGGAGAACCTGGAGAGGCTTGGGTGAGGGACACTACGGGGCGGAGCTGTTGGCGAGGTTGGAGTAGCCAGGCGGAAGCATGGCCAGCCGTTGAGAAGTGCTTATTGAAGTTTTCGATAATCATGGATTTATCGGTGGAGACCGTGTTTCTAGCCTCAGTGCAGTGGGCAGCTGAGAGGAGGTGCTCTTGTTCTCCATGGACTTCACAGTGTCCCAGAACTTTTTGGAGTTGGAGCTACAGGATGCAAACTTTTGCCTGAAGAAGCTGGCCTTAGCTTTCCTGACTGACTGCAGTATTGGTTCCTGACTTCCTGAACAGTTGCATATCACGGGGGCTATTCGATGCTATTGCAGTCCGCCACAGGATGTTTTTGTGCTGGTCGAGGGCAGTCAGGTCTGGGAGTGAACCAAGGGCTGTATCTGTTCTGGTTCTGCATTTTTGAACGGAGCATGCTTATCCAAAATGGTGAGGAAGTTACTTTTAAAGAATGACCAGGCATCCTCAACTGACGGGATGAGGTCAATGTCCTTCCAGGATACACGGGCCAGGTCGATTAGAAAGGCCTGCTCACAGAAGTGTTTTAGGGAGCGTTTGACAGTGATGAGGGGTGGTCGTTGACTGCGGCTCCGTGGCGGATACAGGCGATGAGGCAGTGATCGCTGAGATCTGGTTGAAGACAGCGGAGGTATATTTGGAGGCCAGTTGGTCAGGATGACATCTATGAGGGTGCCCTTGTTTACAGAGTTAGGGTTGTACCTGGTGGGTTTCCTTGATGATTTGCGTGAGATTGAGGGCATCTAGCTTAGATTGTAGGACTGCCGGGGTGTTAAGCATATCCCAGTTTAGGTCACCTAACAGGACAAACTCTGAAGCTAGATGGGGGCGATCAATTCACAAATGGTGTCCAGGGCACAGCTGGGAGCTGACGGGGTCGGTAGCAGGCGGCAACAGTGAGAGACTTGTTTCTGGAGAGAGTAATTTTCAAAATTAGTAGTTCAAACTGTTTGGGTATGGACCTGGAAAGTATGACATTACTTTGCAGGCTATCTCTGCAGTAGACTGCGACTCCGCCCCCTTTGGCAGTTCTATCTTGACGGAAGATGTTATAGTTGGGTATGGAAATCTCTGAATTTTTGGTGGCCTTCCTGAGCCAGGATTCAGACACGGCAAGGACATCAGGGTTAGCAGAGTGTGCTAAAGCAGTGAGTAAAAAAACAAACTTAGGGAGGAGGCTTCTGATGTTGACATGCATAAAACCAAGACTTTTCGATCACAGAAGTCAACAAATGAGGGTGCCTGTAGGACATGCAGGGCCTGGGTTTTACCTCCCACATCACCCGACGGAACAGAAGAGGTAGTATGAGGGTGCGGCTAAAGGCTATCAAAACTGGTCGCCTAGGCGTTGGGGGCAGAGGATAAGAGGAGCAGGTTTCTGGGCATGGTAGAATATATTCAGGGCATAATGCGCAGACAGGGGGTATGGTGAAGTGCGGGTACAGCGGAGGTAAGCCCAGGCACTGGGTGATGAGAGAGGTTGTATCTCTGGACATGCTGGTTGTAATGGGTGAGGTCACCGCATGTGTGGGGGTGGGACAAAGGAGGTAACAGGGGTATGCAGAGTGGATCCTAGGGGCTCCATTGTGAACTAAAACAATGATAACTAACCCTGAACAACAGTATACAAGGCATATTGACATTTGGAGAGACATACGAGGTATACAGTAATCACAGGTGTTGAATTGGAAAGCTAGCTAAAAACAGTAGGCAGGCTAATCCAGCTAGCACAACAAACAGCAGGTAAAATGGGTGACTAGGCAACTGGGTGGGACAGATAAAACAAACAAGCAGAATGGGTACCGTGATTAATGGACAGTCCAGCGTGCGTCAGCTATGTAGCCAAGAGATCAGTGTCCAGGGGCAGCGGTGGATGGGCAGGGGAAGCTGGGCTGGCGAGTGTTATCCAGGTTTAAAAAAAAAAAAACTAACAATGACTAAATAGCTTGTAGCTAGTTAGCTGGTTAGCGTCTGGAGGTTCTTGAGTGTGTCATAAAAAATAAAATAAAAATTAAAGGTGATAGCGATTCCGTGTCACAGTGGGTGATGCAGGTTTCCGGAAGGTATAAACAAAAAATAAAAATCAAAGAGAGATAGAAAGTAAATGGGTTCAGAGTGTTTAGAACGCAGTGAGCCAGATGGTTAGCAGGCCTGACTGACAGAAGGAAGTCCAGACTGACAGAAGGGCTTGATACTGATGTCTCTGAATGGAAGAGACCTGGCACTCGGCATAACTTTTACTCGACACAACTTTTACTTGTATTGTCTCTTTTTATTGTTGGATTTTATTGTTACAACAGGAAACACCTGTTGTATACGGGACACCACACAGGAAGGTATGACTAGGGCTGTTGCGGTGACCTTATTACCGCCACACCGGCAGTCATGAGTAGGGCTGTTGTGGTGACCGTATTACCACCACACCGGCAGTCATGAGTCATGACCGCAGTAAAATTCCACGTGTCATGGTTAATGCACTCTGGACATGCTTAGGTAGTACCTAACTACCATCAGGTCCTAATGGCCTGGTACTCGGGGCTCTATTGTTCCTCTAACCACTCTGATATCAATGCAATTGAAATTCACATCAAACACTTATCATTAAAACAGTAGGCCTATAGTACCTTTAAAACTCACCTCACTGTGATGAACAATTTGAAGAAAGAAGTTCAACAGCAGGTTGAAACAATGTAAAACATGGTTGCTGTGGATGTTGTTTCAAAGCCTAACCTGATGAAATGACCAGCGCTTTCTAAGGTGAGGATCAATTCAACACTTCAACACATATGAATATTAGAGCTTATGCATAGGCTTATGAGCCGAAGCCAAAACATGTTTTAAAAAAAATGATGTTCGTCTTTTATACAATAAGTAATCTACCACATATTATGCATGGAAGAAAAACAAAACAAAAATGATTTAAGATTTGTGGTACATAATTGGTCTAGCCTGTAGGCCGTCATTGTAGATAAGAATTTGTTCTTAACTGACTTGCCTAGTTAAATAAAAATAAATAGAGTTTGAGACTGCAGGTGCGGTAGAGAAAGAGACAGGGAGGGAGAGTGACAAAGAGGGTGAAAACAGCAGGTTCAGGAGAAGTTAGCACATCCAGTGAACAGGTCAGGTATCCATAACCGCAGGCAGAACAGTTGAAACTGGAGCAGCAGAAATACAAGGTGGACTGGAGACGGGGACAGCCAGGAGTCAGACTTGGTCCTAGGGCTCAGGTCCTCTGAGAGAGGAGAGAGAGAGAGATATGGGAGAATTAGAGAGAGCATACTTAAGTTGGGGGCGGCGGGTAGCCTAGTGGTTAGAGCGTTGGGCTAGTAAATGAAAGGTTGCTAGATCAAATCCCTGAGCTGACAAAGGTAAAAATCTATTCTTCTACCCCTGATCAAGGCAGTTAGCCCACTGTTCCTAAGCTGTCATTTTAAATAATTTGTTCTGAACTGACATTCCTAGTTAAATAAATAAAGGTTCAGAGGACACCAGATAAGAAAGGAGCATTTCACCAGATAGGATTAGTGTAATATAAAGTGGGGTGTCATTTGGGGACACAGCCAAGGGCTTTGTCCCCAAACGAAAAGGTATTTCTATGGTACAAAAGCACATTGATAATCATGAACAACAGGCTACATAGAAAAAATGAGAAACAGACTAAAGAAATTGACTGGGAAAAATAAAAGAGCAAGTTGAGGAGGAATGTAACAGCCAGAGTCATTCATCCAGCACTACTTCCCCTGACCTCTCTAAATAAGGACACACATGGACAAATCACCTACTGTTACTGTTTTCTTCAGTTGAAAGAGAGGAGGACCAAAATGCAGCGTGGTTATCTTTATACATCTTTAATAAAGATAATAACGAACAATACAAAAACAATAACCGTAACGTGAAAAAAAAACGAAACAGCCCTATCTGGTGCAAACAAACACAGAGACAGGAACAATCACCCACGAAACACTACCACAATCCCATAACCTACAAAAAAACCCTAGACAAAACCAACACATAATTCACCCATGTCACACCCTGGCCTGACCAAAAGAATAAAGAAAACACAAAATACTAAGGCCAGGGCGTGACAGTACCCCCAAGGTAGGGAGGGTCTGGGTGGGCCGTGGACCCACTCCAACACAGTCTTAGTCCGCCTCCACGTCCCTAGATTGGCGACCCTCGCCGCCGACCTTGGCCTAGTAAACCTAACAGGGCCCCACTGGACTGAGGGACAGCTCGGGACTGAGGGTAGCTCGGGACTGAGGGTAGCTCGGGACTGAGGGGTAGCTCTGGACTGAGGGTAGCTCTGGACTGAGGGGGTAGCTCTGGACTGAGAGGAATCTCAGGCAGGTTGATGGCTCTGGCAGATCCTGGCTGACTGGCGGCTCCGGCAGATCCTGGCTGGCTGGCGGCTCTGGCAGATCCTGGCTGACTGGCGGCTCTGGCAGATCCTGGCTGACTGAGCGGCTCTGGCAGATCCTGGCTGAATGGCAGATCCTGGCTGAATGGCGGATCTGCAAGATCTGGCTGACTGGCGGATCCTGGCATACTGGCGGCTCTGGCCGCTCCTGGCTGACTGGCGGCTCTGGCAGATCCTGGCTGACTGGCGGCTCTGGCAGATCCTGGCTGAATGGCAGATCTGGCTGACTGGCGGGTCCTGGCTGACTGGCGGGTCCTGGCTGAATAGCGGCTCTGGCTGAATGGCGGCTCTGGCGGATCCCGGCTGACTGGAGGATCCCGGCAGACTGGCGGCTCTGGCCTCTCCATGCTGACTGGCGGCTCTGGCCGCTCCATGCTGACTGGCGGCTCCATGCTGACTGGCGGCTCTGGCCGCTCCATGCTGACTGGCGGCTCTGGCCGCTCCTTGCAGACTGGCGGCTCTGGCGGCTCCTTGCAGACTGGCGGCTCTGGCGGCTCCTTGCAGACTGGCGGCTCTGGCGGCTCCTTGCAGACTGGCGGCTCCTTGCAGACTGCCGGCTCTGGCAGCGCCGAACAGGCGGGAGACTCCGGCAGCGCCGAACAGGCGGGAGACTCCGGCAGCGCCGGACAGAAGAAAAAAGCTCTGCCAGCTGGACAGGCGGGAGACTCCGGCAGCGCTGGAGAGGGGAAGGCTTTGGCAGCGCTGGACAGGCGGCGCACTGTAGGCCTGATGCGTGGTGCTGGCACTGGTGATACTGGGCCGAGGACACGCACAGGAAGCCTGGTGCGGGTAGCTGCCACCCGGAGGGCTGGTGCGTGGAGGTGGTACTGGATAGACCGGACTGTGCAGGCGCACTGGAGCTCTTGAGCACCGAGCCTGCCCAACCTTACCTGGTTGAATGCCCCGGTCGCCCTGCCAGTGCGGCGAGGTGGAATAGCCGCACTGGGCTATGCAGCTGAACCGGGGACACCGTGCGCAAGGCTGGTGCCATGTAAGCCGGCCCAGGAGACGCACTGGAGACCAGATGCGTAGAGCCGGCTTCATGACACTTTGGCTCGATGCCCACTCTAGCCCGGCCAATACGCGGAGCTGATATGTACCGCACCGGGCTGTGCACCCGCACTGGGGACGCCGTGCGCTCTACAGCATAACACCGTGCCTGCCCGGTCTCTCTAGCCCCCTGGTAAGCACAGGAAGTTGGCGCAGGTCTCCTACCTGGCTTCGCCATACTCCCTGTTTCCCCCCATCCGCGTCGCCGTGCTCTCGGGCTTCCATCCGGGTCGCGTGCTGCCTCCTCATACCAGTGCCTCTCCGCCTTCGACGCCTCCAGCTCTTCTTTGGGGCGGCGATACTCTCCTGGCTGTGCCCAGGGTCCTTTACCGTCCAAGATTTCCTCCCATGTCCAGAAATCTGGATTTCACTGCTCCTGCTGCCACTGCCTGTCACCACGCCGCTTGTTCCTGTTGTGGTGGGTGATTCTGTTACTGTTTTCTTCAGTTGAAAGAGGAGGACCAAAATGCAGCGTGTTTATCTTTATACATCTTTAATAAAGATAATAACGAACAATACAAAAACAATAACCGTAACGTGAAAAAAACTAAACAACCCTATCTGGTGCAAACAAACACAGAGACAGGAACAATCACCCACGAAACACTCAAAGAATATGGCTGCCCTAAATATGGTTTCCCAATCAGAGACAACGATAAACACCTGCCTCTGATTGAGAACCACTTGCAACACATAGACTTTTCTAGACAACTCCACATACCACAATCCCATCACCTACAAAAAACCTAGACAAAACCAACACATAATTCACCCATGTCACACCCTGGCCTGACCAAAATAATAAAGAAAACACAAAATACTAAGGCCAGGGCGTGACACCTACTCTGAAATAGACACCTGCCTAGGCTTACCAGAAACACACTAGAAAGCAATACGTAAC